>NW_027667943.1:0-123000 GCF_963924665.1 Micromys minutus
TTTTGGGGCAAAAAGGCAGAAATTCACTTTATTTTGGGGCAAAAATCCAGAAATTCTTTTTATTTCAGGGCAAAAATCAGAAATTTCCCTTTTTTGGGGCAAAATTTTAGAAATTTCTTTTATTTTGGTACAGAATTGCAGAAATTTTTCTTATTTTGTGGCAAAAATGCAGAAACTTTTCATATTTTGGTGCAAAAATGCTAAAATTCCCCTTATTTTGAGGTAAAATGCTGAAATTCCCCATATTTTGGGGCAAAAAGGCAGAAATTCTCCTCATTTTGTGGCAAAAAGACACAAATTTCCCTTATATTCGGGCCAAATTGCAGAAATTTCATTTATTTCAGGTCAAAAAGTCAGAAATTACTTTTATTTTGGGGCAAAAAGCAGAAATTTCTTTTAATTTGGTACGAAATTGAATAAATTTTCCTTATTTTGGAACAAAAAGTCAGAAATTCCCCATATTTTGGGCAAAAGGCAGAAATTCCCCTTATTTTGAGGTAAAAAGGCTGAAATTCCCCTTATTTGGGGACAAAAAGGCAGAAATTTCACTTATTTTGGGGCAAAAAGTCAGAAATTTTTTTTTATTTTGGCAGAAAATTGCAGAAATTTTTCTTATTTTGGGGCAAAAAGGCAGAAATTTCCCATATTTTAGGGCAAAAATGCAGAAATTTCCCTTATTTTAAGGTAAAAGGGCTGAAATTCCCTTTATTTGGGGGCAAAAAGGCAGAAATTTTTTTTTATTTTGGGGCAAAATTGCAGAAATTTCTTTTATTTCAGGATAATAAATCAGAAATTTTCCTTATTTTGGGGCAAAAAAGACAGAAATTCCCTTTGTTTTGGGGGAAAAAGACAGAAATTCCACTTATTTAAAGGCAAAAAAGCAGAAATTCCCCATATTTTGGAACAAAAATGAAGAAATTTTCCTTTTTTATGGCAGAAAGGTATGCATTCTTTTTATTTTCGGGCAAAAAGGAAGAAATTCCCCGTATTTTGGAGCAAAATTACAGAAATTCCCCTAATTGTGGGGCAAAAAGGCTGAAATTGCCTATATGTTCGGGCAAAAAGACAGAAATTCTCCTTAATTTGGGGCAAAACTCAGACATTCCACTTATTTTGGGGCAAAATTCCAGAAATTTCCCTTATTTTGGGGCAAAATTCAGAAGTTTCACTTATTTTGGGGCAAAATTGCAGAAATTTCACTTATTTCAGGGAAAAAAAGCAGAAATTTTCTTATTTTGGGGCAAAAAGGCAGAAATTTCTTTTATTTTGTTACAAAATTGCAGAAATTTTTCTTATTTTGGGCAAAAAGGCAGAAATTTCCCATATTTTGGGACAAAAATGCAGAAATTCCCCTTATTTTGAGGTAAAAAGGCTGAAATTTCCCTTATTTTGCGGCAAAAAGGCAGAAATTCCCCTTATTTTGGGGTAAAAAGCATACATTTCTCTTATTTTTGGGAAAAATTTTAGAAATTTAACTTATTTCAGGGCAAAAAGTCAGAAATTCCCTTTATATTGGGGCAAAAAACAGAAATTCTGTTTATTTTTGGGGAAAAGTCAATAATTGCACTTATTTTGAGTCAAAAAGGTGGAAAATCTTCTTATTTTGTGGTAAAAATGAAGAAATTTTTTTTTTATGGCAAAAAATTATACATTCCTTTTATTTTCGGGCAAAAAGGCAGAAATTCCCCAAAATTTCGAGCAAAATTGCAGAAATTCCTCTAATTTTGGGGCAAAAAAGCAGAACTTCCCCTAGTTTTGGGGTAAAACTGCAGAAATTTTACTTATATCGCGGCAAAATGGCAGAAATTCCCTTTACTTTCGGCGAAAAAGTCAGAAAATCCCCGTATTTTGGAGCAAAATTGCAGAAATTCACCTAATTTTGGGGTAAAACATGCAGTAATTTTCTTTATTTTGGAGCAAAAAGGCAGAAATTCCCCTTATTTTGGGGCAAAAGGCAGAAATTCCCCTTATTTTAGGGCAAAATTGCAGAAATTTCCCTTATTTGGGGACAAAAAACAGAAATTCCCTTTATTTTGGGGCAAAATTGCAGAAAATTCCTTTATTATGGGCAAAAATTGCAGAAATTTCTTTTATTTTAAGGCAAAATTGCAGAAATTTCACTTATTTCAAAGACAAAATGCAAAAATTTTTCTTATTTTAGGGCAAAATTCAGAAATTCTCATTATTTTGGGGCAAAAAGGCAAAATTTCACCTTATTTTGGCGTAAAATTTCAGACATTTCACATATTTCAGGGCAAAAAGGCAGAAATTCCTCTAGTTTGGGGGCAAAAAGGCAGAAATTCCCCTTATTTGGGGATAAAATTGCAGAAATTTCCCTTGTTTGGGGGCAAAAAGGCAGAAAATCCCCATAATTTCGGGCAAAAAGGCAGAAATTCCTTGTAGTTTGGAGCAAAATTTCCGAAATTCTCCTAATATTGGGGCAAAAATGCAGAAATTCCCTTTACTGGGGCAAATCGGCAGAAGTTCCCCTTATTTTCAGGAAAAGAGGCAGAAATTCTCTGTATTTTGAAGCAAAATTGAAGAAACTCCCCTAATTTGGGGGCAAAAGGCAGAAATTCCCTTTATTTTGGGGCAAAAATACAGAAATTCTCCTTATTTCGGGGCAAAAATCAAAATTTCCCTTATTTTGCGGCAAAATTTTAGAAATTTCTTTTATTTTGGTACAGAATTGCAGAATTTTTTCTTATTTTGTAGCAAAAAGGCAGAAATTTTCCATATTTTGGTGCAAAAAGGCTGAAATTCCCCTTATTTTGAGGTTAAATGCTGAAATTCCCCATATTTTGGGGCAAAAAGGCAGAAATTCCCCTCATTTTGGGGCAAAAGGAACAAATTTCCCTTATTTTCGGGCCAAATTGCATAAATTTCATTGATTTCAGGGCAAAAAGTCAGAAATTACTTTTATTTTGGGGCAAAAAGCATAAATTTCTTTAATTTTGGTACAAAATTGAAGAAATTTCCTTATTTTGGAACAAAAAGTCAGAAATTCCCCATATTTTGGGGAAAAGGCAGAAATTCCACTTATTTTGAGGTAAAAAGGCTGAAATTCCCGTTATTTTGGGGCAAAAAGGAAGAAATTCCCTTTACTTTGTGGCAAAAACGCAGAAATTCCCGTTAATTGAGGCAGAAAAGCAAAAATTTTCCTTATTTGTTGGCAATAAGGCAGAAATTCCCCATATTTTGTGGCAAAAAGGCAGAAATTCCCCTTATTTGGAGGTAAAATGCTGAAATTCCTCTTATTTTGGCAAAAAGGCAGAAATTCCCCTTATTTTGGGGCAAAATTGCAGAAATTTCACTTATTTCAAGGCAAAAAGTCAGAAATTTGCCTTATTTTGGGGGAAAAAGCAGAAATTCTCCTAATTTTGGGGCCAAAAACAGAAATTCCACTTATTTTGGGGTAAAATTGTGGAAATTTCAAATATTTCAGCGCAAAAAGCCCGAAATTCTACTTTATTTCTTGCAATAAGACAGAAATTCCCCGTATTTTGGAGCAAAATTTCAGAAATTTCCCTTATATTGGTACAAAAATGCAGAAAAATCCCCTAATTAGGGGGAAAAAAGGCAGAAATTCCCTATATATTTGGGCAAAAAGAAAGAAATTCTCCTTATTTTGGGGGCAAAAAGGCAGAAATTTCCCTTATTTTGTGGCAAAATTGCAGAAATTTCACTTATTTTGGGGCAAAATTGCAGAAATTTCACTTATTTCAGGGAAAAAAAGCAGAAATTTTCTTATTTTGGGGCAAGAAGGCAGAAATTTCTTTTATTTTAGTACAAAATTGCAGAAATTTTTTTTATTTTAGGCAAAAAGCAGAAATTTCCCATATTTTGGGGCAAAAATGCAGAAATTCTCCATATTTTCAGGTAAAAATGCTGAAATTCCCCTTATTTTGAAGCAAAAATGCAGAAATTCCCTTATTTGGGGGAAAAAGCAGACATTTCCCTTATTTTGGGGAAAAATTTTTAGAAATTTAACTTATTTCAGGGCAAAAAGTCAGAAATTCCCTTTATTTTGGGGCAAAAAGACAGAAATTCCGTTTATTTTTGGGGAAAAGTCAGAAATTGCACTTATTTTGAGTCAAAAAGGCGGAAAATCCCCTTATTTTAGGGTAAAAATGAAGAAATTTCCCCTTTTTATGGCAAAAAGATATACATTCCCTTTATTTTCGGGCAAAAAGGCAGAAATTCCACGTATTTTGGAGCAAAGGTACAGAAATTCCCCTAATTTTGTGGCAAAAACGCAGAACGTCCCGTTATTTTGGGGTAAAACTGCAGAAATTTCACTTATTTCACGGCAAAATGGCAGAAATTTCTTTTATTTTCGGCGAAAAAGGCAGAAAATCCCCATATTTTGGAGCAAAATTGCAGAAATTCACCTAATTTTGGGGTAAAACATGCAGTAATTTTCTTTATTTTGGAGCAAAAAGGCAGAAATTCCCCTTATTTTGGGGCAAAAGGCAGAAATTTCCCTTATTTGGGGACAAAAAACAGAAATTCCCTTTATTTTGGGGCAAAATTGCAGAAAATTCTTTTATTATGGTTAAAATTGCAGAAATTTCATTTATTTTAAGGCAAAATTGCAGAAATTTCTTCTATTTCAAAGAAAAAAAGCAAAAATGTTTCTTATTTTAGAGCAAAATGCAGAAATTCTCATTATTTTGGGGCAAAAAGGCAGAAATTCACCTTATTTTGGGGTAAAATTGCAGACATTTCACATATTTCAGCACAAAAAGGCAGACATTCCCCTTATTTGGTGGCAAAAAGAAAGAAATTTCCCTTATTTGTGGATAAAATTGCAGAAATTTCCCTTGTTTGGGGGCAAAAAGTCAGAAAATCCCCATAATTTCGGGCAAAAAGGCAGAAATTCCCCGTATTTTGGAGCAAAATTGCAGAAATTCCCCTAATATTGGGGCAAAAATGCAGAAATTCCCTTTATTTAGGGCAAAAAGATAGAAGTTCCCCTTATTTTCAGGAAAAGAGGCAGAAATTCTCTGTATTTTGAAGCAAAATTGCAGAAACTCCCCTAATTTGGGGGCAAAAAGGCAGAAATTCCCTTTATTTTGGGGCAAAAATACAGAAATTCTCCTTATATCGGGGCAAAAATCAAAATTTCTTTTATTTTGGGGCAAAATTTTAGAAATTTCTTTTATTTTGGTACAGAATTGCAGAATTTTTTTTTATTTTGTAGCAAAAAGGCAGAAATTTTCCATATTTTGGTGCAAAAAGGCTGAAATTCCCCTTGTTTTGAGGTAAAATGCTGAAATTCCCCATATTTTGGGGCAAAAAGGCAGAAATTCCCCTCAATTTGGGGCAAAAAGGCACAAATTTCCCTTATTTTCAGGCCAAATTGCAGAAATTTCATTTATTTCAGGGCAAAAAGTCAGAAATTACATTTATTTTGGGGCAAAAAGCATAAATTTCTTCAATTTTGGTACAAAATTGAAGAAATTTTCCTTATTTTGGAACAAAAAGTCAGAAATTTCCCATATTTTGGGGAAAAGGCAGAAATTCCCCTTATTTTGAGGTAAAAAGGCTGAAATTCCCCTTATTTGGGGGCAAAAAGCAGAAATTCTCCTAATTTTGGGGCCAAAAACAGAAATTCCTCTTATTTTGGGGTAAAATTGTGGAAATTTCAAATATTTCAGGGCAAAAAGGCAGAAATTCCACTTTATTTATTGCAATAAGACAGAAATTCTCTGTATTTTGGAGCAAAATTTTAGAAATTCCCCTTATATTAGTGCAAAAATGCAGAAATTCCCTTTATTTTGGTTCAATAAGGCAGACATTCCCTGTATTTTGCAGCAAAATTGCACATATTCCCCTAATTTTTAGGGAAAATGAAGAAATTCACATTATTTTGGGGCAAGAAGAGAGAAATTCTCCTTATTTCAGGGCAAAAAGTCAGAAATTCCCCTTAATTTGGGGCAAAATTCCAAAATTTTTTTTTTATTTTGGGGCAAAATTGCAGAAATCTCCCTTATTTTGTGGCAAAATTACAGAAATTTCACATATTTCAGGGAAAAAACGCAGAAATTTCTCTTATTTTGGGGCAAAAGAGCAGAAATTGCTTTTATTTTGGTACAAAATTGCAGAAATTTTCTTTATTTTGGGGCAAAAATGCAGAAATTCCTCATATTTTAGTACAAAAAGGCAGCGATTCCCCTTATTACGAGGTAAAAAGGCTGAAATTTCCCTTATTTTGGGCCAAAAAGACAGAAATTCCCCTTATTTTGTGGCAAAAAGGCAGATATTTCCCTTATTTTGGGGCAAAATTGCAGAAATTTCACTTATTTCAGGGTAATAAGTCAGAAATTTTCTTTATTTTGGAGCAAAAATAAAAAAGAAATTCCCTTTGTTTTGGAAGAAAGAGACAGAAATTCCACTTATTTAGAGGCAAAAAGCAGAAATTTCCTTAATTGTGGGGCAAAAATGCAGATATTCCCTATATGTTGGGGCAAAAAGACAGAAATTCTCTTTATTTTGGGAAAAAACTCAGAAATTCCACATATTTTGGGGCAAAATTCCAGAAAATTCCCTTATTTTGGAACAAAATTGCAGATATTTCACTTATTTTGGGGCAAAATTGCAGAAATTTCACTTATTTCAGGGAAAAAAGGGAGAAATTTTCTTATTTTGGGGCAAAAAGGCAGAAATTTCTTTTATTTTGGTACAAAATTGCAGAAATTTTTTTTTATTTTGGGCAAAAAGGCAGAAATTTCCCATATTTTGGTGCAAAAATGCTGAAATTCCCCTTATTTTGAGGTAAAAAGGCTGAAATTCCCATTATTGGGGGCAAAAAGGCAGAAATTTACCTTATTTTGAGGCAAAATTGCAGAAATTTCACTTATTTCAGGGTAATAAGTCAGAAATTTTCCTTATTTTGGGGCAAAAAAGAAAGAAATTCCCTATGTTTTGGAGAAAAAAAAAAGAAATTCCACTTATTTAGAGGCAAAAAAGCAGAATTTCCCCTTATTTTGGAGCAAAAATGAAGAAATTTCCCTTTTGTATGGCAAAAAGGTATGCATTCTTCTTATTTTCGGGCAAAAAAGCAGAAATTATCCGCATTTTGGAGCAAAATTGCAGAAAATCCCCTAATTGTGGGGCAAAAAGGCAGAAATTCCCTATATATTGGGGCAAAAAGAAATAAATTCTCCTTATTTTGGGGCAAAACTCAGAAGTTGCACTTATTTTGGGGCAAAATTGCAGAAATTTCACTTATTTCAGAAAAAAAGCAGAAATTTTCTTATTTTGGGGCAAAAAGGCAGAAATTTCTTTTGTTTTAGTACAAAATTGCAGAAATTTTTTTTTATTTTGAAGCAAAAAGGCAGAAATTTCCCATATTTTGGGGCAAAAATGCAGAAATTCCCTTTATTTTGATGTAAAAAGGCTGAAATTCCCTCTTTGGGGTCAAAAAGGCAGCAATTTCCCTTATTTTGTGGCAAAATTGCAGAAATTTCACTTATTTTGGGGCAAAATTGCAGAAATTTCACTTATTTCAGGGAAAAAAAGCAGAAATTTTCTTATTTTGGGGCAAAAAGGCAGAAATTTCTTTTATTTTGGTACAAAATTGCATAAATTTTTCTTATTTTGGGCAAAAAGACAGAAATTTCCCATATTTTGGGGCAAAAATGCAGAAATTCTCCATATTTTCAGGTAAAAATGCTGAAATTCCCCTTATTTTGAAGCAAAAAGGCAGAAATTCCCTTATTTTGGGGCAAAAAGCAGACATTTCTCTTATTTTGGGGAAAAATTTTAGAAATTTAACTTATTTCAAGGCAAAAAGTCAGAAATTCCCCTAATTTTGGGGCAAAAAGACAGAAATTTCATTTATTTTTGGGGAAAAGTCAGAAATTGCACTTATTTTGATTCCAAAAGGCAGAAAATCCCCTTATTTTGGGGTAAAAATGAAGAAATTTCCCTTTTTTATGGCAAAAAAATATACATTCCCTTTATTTTCGGGCAAAAAGGCAGAAATTCCACGTATTTTGGAGAAAAAGTGCAGAAATTCCCTTAATTTTGGGGCAAAAACGCAGAACTTCACCTTATTTTGGGGTAAAACTGCCGAAATTTCACTTATTTAAGGCAAAATGGCAGAAATTCCCTTTATTTTCGGCAAAAAAGGCAGAAAATCCCCGTACTTTGGAGCAAAATTGCAGAAATTCACCTAATTTTGGGTAAAACATGCAGTAATTTTCTTTATTTTGGGGCAAAAAGGCAGATATTCCCCTTATTTGGGGGCAAAAGGCAAGAATTTCCCTTATTTTAGGGCAAAATTGCAGAAATTTCCCTTATTTGGGGACAAAAAACAGAAATTCCCTTTATTTTGGGGCAAAATTGCAGAAAATTCCCTTATTATGGGGAAAAATTGCAGAAATTTCTTTTATTTTAAGGCAAAATTGCAGATATTTCACTTATTTCAGAGAAAAAAAGCAAAAATTTTTCTTATTTTAGGGCAAAATTCAGAAATTCCCATTATTTTGGGGCAAAAAGGCAGAAATTCACCTTATTTTGAGGTAAAATTTCAGACATTTCACATATTTCAGGGCAATAAGGCAGAAATTCCCCTTATTTGGGGGCAAAAAGGCAGAAATTCCCCTTATTTGGGGATAAAATTGCAGAAATTTCATTTTTTGGGGGGCAAAAAGGCAGAAAATCCCCTTAATTTTGGGCAAAAAGACAGATATTCCCCGTATTTTGGAGCAAAATTGCAGAAATTCCCCTAATATTGGGGCAAAAATGAAGAAATTCCCTTTATTTGGGGCAAATTGGCAGAAGTTCCTCTTATTTTTGGAAAAAGAGGCAGAAATTCCCTGTATTTTGAAGCAAAATTGCAGAAACTCCCTTAATTTGGGGGCAAAAAGGCAGAAATTCCCTTTATTTTGGGGCAAAAATACAGAAATTCTCCTTATTTCGGGGCAAAAATCAGAAATTTCCCTTATTTTGGGGCAAAATTTTAGAAATTTCTTTTATTTTGGTACAGAATTGCAGAAATTTTTCTTATTTTGTGGCAAAAAGCAGAAATTATCCATATTTTGGTGCAAAAAGGCTGAAATTCCCCTTATTTTTCGGTAAAATGCTGAAATTCCCCATATTTTGGGGCAAAAAGGTAGAAATTCCCCTCATTTTGGGGCAAAAAAACACAAATTTCCCTTATTTTCGGGCCAAATTGCAGATATTTCATTTATTTCAGGGCAAAAAGTCAGAAATTACTTTTATTTTGGGGCAAAAGGCATAAATTTCTTTTATTTTGGTACAAAATTGAAGAAATTTTCTTTATTTTGTAACAAAAAGTCAGAAATTCCCCTTATTTTGAGGTAAAAAGGCTGAAATTTCCTTTATTTTGAAGCAAAAAGGCAGAAATTCCCTTTACTTTGTGGCAAAAAGGCAGAAATTCCCGTTAATTGGGGCAGAAAAGCAAAAATTTTCCTTATTTGGGGACAATAAGGCAGAAATTCCCCATATTTTGTGGCAAAAAGGCAGAAATTCCCCTTATTTGGAGGTAAAATGCTGAAATTCCCCTTATTTTGGCAAAAAAACAGAACTTTCCCATATTTTGGGGCAAAATTGCAGAAATTTCACTTATTTCAGGGCAAAAAGTCAGAAATTTGCCTTATTTTGGGGCAAAAAGCAGAAATTCTCCTAATTTTGGGGCCAAAAACAGAAATTCCTCTTATTTTGAGGTAAAATCGTGGAAATTTCAAATATATCAGGGCAAAAACAGAAATTCCACTTTATTTCTTGCAATAAGACAGAAATTCCTCGCATTTTGGAGAAAATTTCAGAAATTCCCCTTATATTGGTGCAAAAATGCAGAAATTCTTTTTATTTTAGTTCAATACGGCAGAAATTCCCCGTATTTTGAAGCAAAATTGCACATATTCCCCTAATTTTGAGGGAAAATGCAGAAATTCACATTATTTTTGGGCAAAAAGACAGAAATTCTCCTTATTTTAGGGCAAAAAGTCAGAAATTCCCCTTATTTTGGGGCAAAATTCCAAAAATTTTCTTTATTTTGGGGCAAACTTGCAGAAATCTCCCTTATTTTGGTGCAAAATTACAGAAATTTCATTTATTTCAGAGAATAAATGCAGAAATTTCTCTTATTTTGGAGCAAAAAGACAGAAATTACTTTTATTTTGGTACAAAATTGAAGAAATTTTCTTTATTTTGGGGCAAAAATACAGAAATTTCCCATATTTTTGGGCAAAAAGGCCGAGATTCCCCTTATTATGAGGTAAAAAGGCTGAAATTCCCCTTATTTTGGAACAAAAAGACAGAAATTTCCCTTATTTTGTGGAAAAAGGCAGAAATTTCCCTTATTTTGGGGCAAAATTGCAGAAATTTCACTTATTTCAGGGTAATAAGTCAGAAATTTTCCTTATTTTGGGGCAAAAAAGACAGAAATTGCCTTTGTTTTGGGGGAAAGAGAAAGAAATTCCACTTATTTAGAGGCAAAAAAGCAGAAATTCTCCTTGTTTTAGAGCAAAAATGAAGAAATTTTTCTTTTTTATGTCAAAAAGGTATGCATTTTTCTTATTTTCGAGCAAAAAGGCAGAAATTTCCTGTATTTTTTAGCAAAATTGCAGAAATTCCCCTAATTGTGGGGCACAAAGGCAGATATTCCTTATATGTTGGGGCAAAAAGACAGAAATTCTCTTTATTTTGGGGCAAAACACAGAAATTCCACTTATTTTGGGGAAAATTCCAGAAATTTTCCATATTTTGGGGCAAAATTGCAGAAATTTCACTTATTTTGGGGAAAAATTGCAGAAATTTCACTTATTTCAGGGAAAAAATGCAGAAATTTTATTATTTTGGGGCAAAAAGGCAGAAATTTCTTTTATTTTGGTACAAAATTGCAGAAATTTTTCTTATTTTGGGCAAAAAGGCACAAATTTCCCATATTTTGGTGCAAAAATGCAGAAATTCTCCTTAATTTGAGGTAAAAAGGCAGAAATTCCCCTTATTTGGGGGCAAAAAGGCAGAAATTTTCCTTATTTTGGGGCAAAATTGCAGAAATTTCACTTATTTCAGGGTAATAAGTCAGAAATTTTCCTTCTTTTGGGGCAAAAAAGACAGCAATTCCCTTTGTTTTGGGGGAAAGAGACAGAAATTCCACTTATTTAGAGGCAAAAAAGCAGAAATTCCCCTTATTTTAGAGCAAAAATGAAGAAATTTCCCTTTTTTATGGCAAAAAGGTATGCATTCTTCTTATTTTCGGGCAAAAAGGCAGAAATTCCCTGTATTTTGGAGCAAAATTGCAGAAATTCCCCTAATTGTTTGGCAAAAAGGCAGATATTCCCTATATGTTGGGGAAAAAAGACAGAAATTCTCTTTATTTTGGGGCAAAACTCAGAAATTCCAGTCATTTTGGGCAAAATTCCAGAAATTTTGCTTATTTTGGGGCAAAATTGCAGAAATTTCACTTATTTTGGGGAAAAATTGCAGAAATTACACTTATTTCAGGGAAAAAAAGAAGAAATTTTTTTATTTTCGGGCAAAAAGGCAGAAATTTCTTTTATTTTGGTACAAAATTGCAGAATTTTTTTATTTTGGGCAAAAAGGCAGAAATTTCCTATATTTTGGTGCAAAAATGCAGAAATTCCCCTTATTTTGAGGTAAAAAGGCTGAAATTCCCATCATTTGGGGGCAAAAAGGCAGAAATTTTCCTTATTTTGGGGCAATATTGCAGAAATTTCACTTATTTCAGGGTAATAAGTCAGAAATTTTCCTTATTTTGGGGCAAAAAAGACAGAAATTTTCTTTGTTTTGGAGAAAAAAGACAGAAATTCCACTTATTTAGAGGCAAAAAAGCAGAAATTCCCCTTATTTTGGAGCAAAAATGAAGAAATTTCCCTTTTTTATGGCAAAAAGGTATGCATTCTTCTTATTTTCGGGAAAAAAGGCAGAAATTCCCCGTATTTTGTAGCAAAATTACAGAAAATCCCCTAATTGTGGGGCAAAAAGGCAGAAATTCCCTATATGTTGGGGCAAAAAGACAGAAATTCTCCTTATTTTGGGGCAAAACTCAGAAATTTAACTTATTTTGGGGCAAAATTGCAGAAATTTCACTTATTTCAGAAAAAAAAGCAGAAATTTTCTTATTTTTGGCAAAAAGGCAGAAATTTCTTTTGGTACAAAATTGCAGAAATTTTTCTTATTTTGGGGCAAAAAGGCAGAAATTTTCCATATTTTGGGGCAAAAATGCAGAAATTCCCTATATTTTGAGGTAAAAAGAATGAAATTTTCTTTATTTGAGGGCAAAAAGGCAGAAATTTCCCTTATTTTGGGGCAAAATTGCAGAAATTTCACTTATTTTGGGGCAAAATTGAAGAAATTTGTCTTATTTTTGGCAAAAAGGCAGAAATTTCCCATATTTTGGTGCAAAAATGCAGAAATTCTCCTTATTTTCAGGTAAAAATGCTGTAATTCCTCTTATTTTGAAGTAAAAAGGCAGAAATTCCCCTTATTTTGGGTCAAAAAGAAGACATTTCCCTTATTTTGAGGAAAAATTTTAGAAATTTAACTTATTTCAGGGCAAAAATTCAAAAATTTCCCTTATTTTGGGGCAAAAAGACAGAAATTTTGTTTATTTTTTGGGAAAAGTCAGAAATTGCACTTATTTTGAGACAAAAAGGCGGAAAATACCCTTATTTTGGGGTAAAAATGAAGAAATTTCCCTTTGTATGGCAAAAAGATATACATTTCCTTTATTTTCTGGCTAAAAGGCAGAAATTCCACGTATTTTGGAGCAAAATTGCAGAAATTCCCCTAATTTTTGGGCAAAAACGCAGAACTTCCCCTTATTTTGAAGTAAAACTGCAGAAATTTCACTTATTTCGCGGCAAAAAGGCAGAAATTCCCCGTATTTTGGAGCAAAATTGCAGAAATTCTCCTAATATTGGGGCAAAAATGCAGAAATTCCCTTTATTTTGGGCAAATCGGCAGATGTTCCCCTTATTTTCGGGAAAAGAGGAAGAAATTCCCTGTATTTTGAAGCAAAATTGCAGAAACTCCCCTAATTTGGGGGAAAAAAGGCAGAAATTTCCTATATTTTGGGGCAAAAATACAGAAATTCTCCTTATTTCGGGGCAAAAATCAGAAATTTCCCTTATTTTGGGGCAAAATTTTAGAAATTTCTTTTATTTTGGTACAGAATTGCAGAAATTTTTATTTTGTGGCAAAAAGGCAGAAATTTTCCATATTTTGGTGCAAAAAGGCTGAAATTCCTCTTATTTTGTGGTAAAATGCTGAAATTCCCCATATTTTGGGGCAAAAAGGCAGAAATTCCCCTCATTTTGGAGCAAAAAGTCACAAATTACCCTTATTTTCGGGCCAAATTGCAGAAATTTTATTTATTTCAGGGCAAAAAGTCAGAAATTACTTTTATTTGGGGGCAAAAGGCATAAATTTCTTTTATTTTGGTACAAAATTGAAGAAATTTTCCTTATTTTGGAACAAAAAGTCAGAAAATCCCCATATTTTGGGGAAAAGGCAGAAATTCTCCTTATTTTGAGGTAAAAAGGCTAGAATTCCCATTATTTTGGGGCAAAAAGGCAGAAATTCCCTTTACTTTGTGGCAAAAAGGCAGAAATTCCCGTTAATTGGGGCAGAAAAACAAAAATTTTCCTTATTTGGGGGCAATAAGGCAGAAATTCCACAGATTTTGTGGCAAAAAGGCAGAAATTCCCCTTATTTGGAGGTAAAATGCTGAAATTCTTCTTATTTTAGCAAAAAGGCAGAAATTCCCTTATTTTGGGGCAAAATTGCAGAAATTTCACTTATTTCAGGGCAAAAAGTCAGAAATTTGCCTTATTTTGGGGCAAAAAGCAGAAATTCTCCTAATTTTGGGGCCAAAAACAGAAATTCCTCTAATTTTGAGGTAAAATTTTGGAAATTTCAAATATTTCAGGGCAAAAAGGCAGAAATTCCACTTTATTTGATGCAATAAGACAGAAATTCCCCGTATTTTGGAGCAAAATTTCAGAAATTCCCCTTATATTGGTGCAAAAATGCAGAAATTCCCTTTATTTTGGTTCAATACGGCACAAATTCCCCGTATTTTAAAGCAAAATTGCACATATTCCCCCAATTTTGAGGGAAAATGCAGAAATTCACATTATTTTTGGGCAAAAAGACAGAAATTCTCCTTATTTCAGGGCAAAAAGTCAGAAATTCCCCTTATTTTGGGGCAAAATTCCAGAAATTTTCTTTATTTTGGGGCAAAATTGCAGAAATCTCCCTTATTTTGGGGCAAAATTACAGAAATTTCACTTATTTCAGGGAAAAACGCAGAAATTTCTCTTATTTTGGGGCAAAAAGCAGAAATTACTTTTATTTTGGAACAAAATTGCAGAAATATTCTTTATTTTGGGGCAAAAATACAGAAATTCCCCATATTTTAGGGCAAAAAGGCAGAGATTCCCCTTATTATGAGGTAAAAAGGCTGAAATTCCCCTTATTTTGGGGCAAAAAGACAGAAATTCCCCTTATTTTGTGGCAAAAAGGCAGAAATTTTCCTCATTTTGGGGCAAAATTGCAGAAATTTCACTTATTTCAGGGTAATAAGTCAGAAATTTTCCTTATTTTGGAGCAAAAAAGACAGAAATTCCCTTTGTTTTGGGGGAAAAAGACAGAAATTCCACTTATTTAGAGGGATAAAAGCAGAAATTTCCCTTATTTTGGAGCAAAAATGAAGAAATTTCCCTTTTTTATTGCAAAAAGGTATGCATTCTTCTTATTTTCGGGAAAAAAGGCAGAAATTCCCCGTATTTTGTAGCAAAATTACAGAAAATTTCCTAATTGTGGGGCAAAAGGGCAGAAATTCCCTATATGTTGGGGCAAAAAGACAGAAATTCTCCTTATTTTGGGGCAAAACTCAGAAATTTCCCTTATTTTGGGGCAAAATTGCAGAAATTTAACTTATTTCAGGAAAAAAAGCAGAAATTTTCTTATTTTTGGCAAAAAGGCAGAAATTTCTTTTGTTTTGGTACAAAATTGCAGAAATTTTTCTTATTTTGGGGCAAAAATGCAGAAATTCTCCATATTTTGAGGTAAAAAGGGTGAAATTCCCTTTATTTGAGGGCAAAAAGGCAGAAATTTCCCTTATTTTGGGGCAAAATTGCAGAAATTTCACTTATTTTGGGGCAAAATTGCAGAAATTTGTCTTATTTTGAGCAAAAAGGCAGAAATTCTCCTTATTTTCAGGTAAAAATGCTGAAATTCCTCTTATTTTGAAGTAAAAAGGCAGAAATTCCCCTTATTTTGGGTCAAAAAGCAGACATTTCCCTTATTTTGTGGAAAAATTTTAGAAATTTAACTTATTTCAGGGCAAAAAGTCAGAAATTCCCCTTATTTTGGGGCAAAAAGACAGAAATTTTGTTTATTTTTGGGGAAAAGTCAGAAATTGCACTTATTTTGAGTCAAAAAGGCAGAAAATCCCCTTATTTTGGGGTAAAAATGAAGAAATTTCCCTTTTTATGGCAAAAAGATATACATTTCCTTTATTTTCTGGCTAAAAGGCAGAAATTCCACGTATTTTGGAGCAAAATTGCAGAAATTCCCCTAATTTTTGGGCAAAAACGCAGAACTTCTCCTTATTTTGAAGTAAAACTGCAGAAATTTCACTTATTTCGCGGCAAAAAGGCAGAAATTCTCCGTATTTTGGAGCAAAATTGCAGAAATTCTCCTAGTATTGGGGCAAAAATGCAGAAATTCTCTTTATTTTGGGCAAATCGGCAGATGTTCCCCTTATTTTCGGGAAAAGAGGAAGAAATTCCCTGTATTTTGAAGCAAAATTGCAGAAACTCCCCTAATTTGGGGGAAAAAAGGCAGAAATTCCCTTTATTTTGGGGCAAAAATACAGAAATTCTCCTTATTTCGGGGCAAAAATCAGAAATTTCCCTTATTTTGAGGCAAAATTTTAGAAATTTCTTTTATTTTGGTACAGAATTGCAGAAATTTTTCTTATTTTGTGGCAAAAAGGCAGAAATTTTCCATATTTTGGTGCAAAAAGGCTGAAATTCCTCTTATTTTGAGGTAAAATGCTGAAATTCCCCATATTTTGGGGCAAAAAGGCAGAAATTCATTTTGGAACAAAAAGTCACAAATTACCCTTATTTTCAGGCCAAATTGCAGAAATTTTATTTATTTCAGGGCAAAAAGTCAGAAATTACATTTATTTTGGGGCAAAAGGCATAAATTTCTTTTATTTTGGTACAAAATTGAAGAAATTTTCCTTATTTTGGAACAAAAAGTCAGAAATTCCCCATATTTTGGGGAAAAGGCAGAAATTCTCCTTATTTTGAGGTAAATAGGCTGAAATTCCCGTTATTTTGGGGCAAAAAGGCAGAAATTCCCTTTACTTTGTGGCAAAAAGGCAGAAATTCCCGTTAATTGGGGCAGAAAAGGAAAAATTTTCTTTATTTGGGGGCAATAAGGCAGAAATTCCCCATATTTTGTGACAAAAAGGCACTAATTCCCCTTATTTGAAGGTAAAATGCTGAAATTCCCCTTATTTTGGCAAAAAGGCAGAAATTCCCCTCATTTTGGGGCAAAATTGCAGAAATTTCACTTATTTCAGGGCAGAAAGTGAGAAATTTGCCTTATTTTGGGGCAAAAAGCAGAAATTCTCCTAATTTTGGGGCCAAAAACAGAAATTCCTCTAATTTTGAGGTAAAATTTTGGAAATTTCAAATATTTCAGGGCAAAAAGGCAGAAATTCCACTTTATTTGTTGCAATAAGACAGAAATTCCCCGTATTTTGGAGCAAAATTTCAGAAATTCCCCTTATATTGGTGCAAAAATGCAGAAATTCCCTTTATTTTGGTTCAATACGGCAGAAATTCTCCGTATTTTAAAGCAAAATTGCACATATTCCCCTAATTTTGAGGGAAAATGCAGAAATTCACATTATTTTTGGGCAAAAAGACAGAAATTCTCCTTATTTCAGGTCAAAAAGTCAGAAATTCCCCTTATTTTGGGGCAAAATTTTAGAAATTTTCTTTATTTTGGGGCAAAATTGCAGAAATCTCCCTTATTTTGGGGCAAAAAGCAGAAATTACTTTTATTTTGGAAAAAATTGCAGAAATATTCTTTTTTTTGGGGGCAAAAATACAGAAATCCCTCATATTTTAGGGCAAAAAGGCAGAGATTCCCCTTATTATGAGGTAAAAAGGCTGAAATTCCCCTTATTTTGGGGCAAAAAGACAGAAATTCCCCTTATTTTTTGGCAAAAAGGCAGAAATTTTCCTCATTTAGGGGCAAAATTGCAGAAATTTCACATATTTCAGGGTAATAAGTCAGAAATTTTCCTTATTTTGGGGCAAAAACGACAGAAATTCCCTTTGTTTTGGGGGAAAAAGACAGAAATTCCACTTATTTAAAGGTAAAAAAGCAGAAATTTTCATTATTTTGGAGCAAAAATGAAGAAATTTCCCTTTTTTATGGCAAAAAGGTATGCATTCTTCTTATTTTTGGGCAAAAATGCAGAAATTCCCCGCATTTTGGAGCAAAATTGAAGAAAATCCCCTAATTGTGGGGCAAAAAGGCAGAAATTCCCTATATGTTGGGGCAAAAAAACAGAAATTCTCCTTATTTTGGGGCAAAACCCAGAAATTTCACTTATTTTGGGGCAAAATTGCAGAAATTTCACTTATTTCAGAAAAAAAGCAGAATTTTTTTTGGGGGGCAAAAAGGCAGAAATTTCTTTTGTTTTGGTACAAAATTGCAGAAATTTTTCTTATTTTGGGGCAAAAAGGCAGAAATTTCCCATATTTTGGTGCAAAAATGCAGAAATTCCCCTCATTTTGAGGTAAAAAGGCTGAAATTCCCTTTATTTGGGGGCAAAAAGGCAGAAATTTCCCTTATTTTGGGGCAAAATTGCAGAAATTTCACTTATTTTGGGGCAAAATTGCAGAAATTTCACATATTTCAGGGAAAATAAGCAGAAATTTTCTAATTTTGGTGCAAAAAGGCAGAAATTTCTTTTATTTTGGTACAAAATTGCAGAAATTTTTCTTATTTTGGGCAAAAAGGTACAAATTTCCCATATTTTGGGGCAAAATGCAGAAATTTCCCTTATTTTCAGGTAAAAATGCTGAAATTCCACTTATTTTGAAGCAAAAAGGCAGAAATTCCCCTTATTTTGGGGCAAAAAGCAGACATTTATTTTGTGGAAAAATTTTAGAAATTTAACTTATTTCAGGGCAAAGAGTCAGAAATTCCCCTTATTTTGGGGCAAAAATACAGAAATTTCTTTTTTTTTTGTGGAAAATTCAGAAATTGCACGTATTTTGAGTCAAAAAGGCGGAAAATCCCCTTATTTTGGAGTAAAAATGAAGAAATTTCCCTTTTTTATGGCAAAAAGATATACATTCCCTTTATTTTCGGGCAAAAAGGCAGACATTCCACGTATTTTAGAGCAAAATTGCAGAAATTCCCCTAATTTTGGGGCAAAAACGCAGAACTTCCCCTTAATTGGGGGAAAACTGCAGAAATTTCACTTATTTCGCGGCAAAATGGCAGAAATTCCCTTTATTTTTGGCGAAAAAGGTAGAAAATCCCCGTATTTTGGAGCAAAATTGTAGAAATTCACCTAATTTTGGGGTAAAACATGCAGTAATTTTCTTTATTTTGGGGCAAAAAGGCAGAAATTCCCCTTATTTTGGGGCAAAAGGCAGAAATTCCCTTTATTTTAGGGCAAAATTGCAGAAATTCTCCTTATTTTGGGGCAAAAGGCAGAAATTCCCCTTATTTTAAGGTAAAAAGGCTGAAATTCTCGTTATTTTGGGGCAAAAAGGCAGAAATTCCCTTTACTTTGTGGCAAAAAGGCAGAAATTTCCGTTAATTGGGGCAGAAAAGCAAAAATTTTCCTTATTTGGGGGCAATAAGGCAGAAATTCCCCATATTTTGTGGCAAAAAGGCAGAAATTCCCCTTATTTGGAGGTAAAATGCTTAAATTCCCCTTATTTTGGCAAAAAGGCAGAAATTCCCCTTATTTGGGGACAAAATTGCAGAAATTTCACTTATTTCAGGGCAAAAAGTCAGAAATTTGCCTTATTTTGGGGCAAAAAGCAGAAATTCTCCTAATTTTGGGGCCAAAAACAGAAATTCCTCTTATTTTGAGGTAAAATTTTGGAAATTTCAAATATTTCCGGGCAAAAAGGAAGAAATTCCACTTTATTTCTTGCAATAAGACAGAAATTCCCCGTATTTTGGAGCAAAATTTCAGAAATTCCTCTTATATTGGTGCAAAAATGCAGAAATTCCCTTTATTTTGGTTCAATACGGCAGAAATTCCCCGTATTTTGAAGCAAAATTGCACATATTCCCCTCATTTTGAGGGAAAATGCAGAAATTCACATTATTTTTGGGCAAAAAGACAGAAATTCTCCTTATTTCAGAACAAAAAGTCAGAAATTCCCCTTATTTTGGGGCAAAATTCCAGAAATTTTCTTTATTTTGGGGCAAAATTGCAGAAATCTCCCTTATTTTGAGGCAAAATTACAGAAATTTCACTTATTTCAGAGAAAAAACGCAGAAATTTCTCTTATTTTGGGGCAAAAAGCAGAAATTACTTTTATTTTGGTACAAAATTGCAGAAATATTCTTTATTTTGGGGCAAAAATACAGAAATTCCTCATATTTTAGGGCAAAAAAGCAGAGATTCCCCTTATTATGAGGTAAAAAGGCTGAAATTCCCCTTATTTTGGGGCAAAAAGACAGAAATTCCCCTTATTTTGTTGCAAAAAGGCAGAAATATCCCTTATTTTGGGGCAAAATTGCAGAAATTTCACTTATTTCAGGGTAATAAGTCAGAAATTTTCCTTATTTTGGGGCAAAAAAAAATTCCCTTTGTTTTGGGGGAAAGAGACAGAAATTCCACTTATTTAGAGGTAAAAAAGCAGAAATTTCCCTTATTTGGTGCAAAAATGAAGAAATTTCACTTTTTTATGGAAAAAAAGGTATGCATTCTTCTTATTTTCGGGCAAAAAGGCAGATATTCCCTGTATTTTGGAGCAAAATTGCAGAAATTCCCCTAATGGTGGGGCAAAAAGGCAGATATTCCCTATATGTTGGGGCAAAAAGACAGAAATTCTCCTTATTTTGGGACAAACTCAGAAATTCCACTTATTTTGGAGCAAAATTCCAGAAATTTCCCTTATTTTGGATCAAAATTGCAGAAATTTCACTTATTTTGGGGCAAAATTGCAGAAATTTCACTTATTTCAGGGAAAAAATAACAGAAATTTTCTTTATTTTGTGGCAAAAAGGCAGAAATTTCTTTTTATTTTGGTACAAAATTGCAGAAATTTTTCTTATTTTGTGGCAAAAAGGCAGAAATTTCCCATATTTTGGGGCCAAAATGCAGAAATTCCCCTTATTTTGAGGTAAAAAGGCTGAAATTCCCTTTATTTGGGGGCAAAAAGGCAGAAATTTTCCTTATTTTGGGGCAAAATTCCAGAAATTTTCTTTATTTTGGGGCAAAATTGCAGAAATCTCCCTTATTTTGTGGCAAAATTACAGAAATTACACTTATTTCAAGGAAAAAACGCAGAAATTTCTCTTATTTTGGGGCAACAAGGCAGAAATTGCTTTTATTTTGGTACAAAATTGCAGAAATTTTCTTTATTTTCGGGCAAAAATACAGAAATTCCCCATATTTTAGGGCAATAAGCAGAGATTACCCTTATTATGAGGTAAAAAGGCTGAAATTCCCTTTATTGGGGGGCAAAAAGGCAGAAATTTCCCTTCTTTAGGGGCAAAATTGCAGAAATTTCACTTATTTCAGGATAATAAGTAAGAAATTTTCCTTATTTTGGGGCAAAAAAGGCAGAAATTCCCTTTGTTTTGGGGTAAAAGGACACAAATTCCACATATTTAGAGGCAAAAATACAGAAATTCCCCTTATTATGGAGCAAAAATGAAGAAATTTCCCTTTTTTTATGGCAAAAAGGTATGCATTCTTATTTTCGGGCAAAAAGGCAGATATTCCCTGTATTTTGGAGCAAAATTGCAGATATTCCCCTAATGGTGGGGCAAAAAGGCAGATATTCCCTATATGTTGGGGCAAAAAGACAGAAATTCTCCTTATTTTGGGACAAAACTCAGAAATTCCACTTATTTTGGGGCAAAATTCCAGAAATTTCCCTTATTTTGGATCAAAATTGCAGAAATTTCACTTATTTTGGGGCAAAATTGCAGAAATTTCACTTATTTCAGAGAAAAAATGACAGAAATTTTCCTTATTTTGTGGCAAAAAGGCAGAAATTTCTTTTTATTTTGGTACAAAATTGCAGAAATTTTTCTTATTTTGGGGAAAAAGGCAGAAATTTCCCATATTTTGGGGTCAAAATGCAGAAATTCCCCTTATTTTGAGGTAAAAAGGCTGAAATTCCCTTTATTTGGGGGCAAAAAGGCAGAAATTTTCCTTATTTTGGGGCAAAATTCCAGAAATTTTCTTTATTTTGGGGCAAAATTGCAGAAATCTCCCTTATTTTGTGGCATAATTACAGAAATTTCACTTATTTCAAGGAAAAAACGCAGAAATTTCTCTTATTTTGGGGCAACAAGGCAGAAATTGCTTTTATTTTGGTACAAAATTGCAGAAATTTTCTTTATTTTCGGGCAAAAATACAGAAATTCCCCATATTTTAGGGCAAAAAGCAGAGATTACCCTTATTATGAGGTAAAAAGGCTGAAATTCCCTTTATTGGGGGGCAAAAAGGCAGAAATTTCCCTTCTTTAGGGGCAAAATTGCAGAAATTTCACTTATTTCAGGATAATAAGTAAGAAATTTTCCTTATTTTGGGGCAAAAAAGGCAGAAATTCCCTTTGTTTTGGGGGAAAAGGACACAAATTCCACTTATTTAGAGGCAAAAATACAGAAATTCCCCTTATTATGGAGCAAAAATGAAGAAATTTCCCTTTTTTATGGCAAAAAGGTATGCATTCTTCTTATTTTCGGGCAAAAAGGCAGAAATTCCCTGTATTTTGGAGCAAAATTGCAGAAATTCCCCTAATTGTGGGGCAAAAAGACAGAAATTCTCCTTATTTGGTGGCAAAACTCAGAAATTTCACTTATTTTGGGGCAAAATTGCAGAAATTTCACTTATTTCAGAAAAAAAAGCAGAAATTTTCTTATTTTGGGGCAAAAAAGCAGAAATTTCCTATATTTTGGGGCAAAAATGCAGAAATTCCCCTTATTTTGAGGTAAAAAGGCTGAAATTCCCCTTATTTGTGGGCAAAAAGGCAGAAATTTCCCTTATTTTGGGGCAAAATTGCAGAAATTTCACTTATTTCAGGGTAATAAGTCAGAAATTTTCTGTATTTTGGGGCAAAAAAGACAGAAATTCCGTTTGTTTTGGGGGAAAATGACAGAAATTCCACTTATTTAGAGGCAAAGAAGCAGAAATTTCCCTTATTTTGGAGCAAAAATAAAGAAATTTCCCTTTTTTATGGCAAAAGATATACATTCCCTTTATTTTTGGGCAAAAAGGCAGAAATTCCCTGTATTTTGGAGCAAAATTGCAGAAATTCCCCTAATTTTTGGGGCAAAAATACAGAAATTCTCCTTATTTGGGGGCAAAACTCAGAATTTTCACTTATTTTGGGGCAAAATTGCAGAAATTTCAATTATTTCAGAAAAAAAGCAGAAATTTTCTTATTTTGGGGCAAAAAGGCAGAAATTTCTTTTATTTTGTTACAAAATTGCAGAAACTGTTCTTATTTTGGGGCAAAAAGGCAGAAATTTTCCATATTTTGGGGCAAAAATGCAGAAATTCCCCTTATTTTGAGGGAAAAAGGCTGAAATTCCCCTTATTTGGGGGCAAAAAGGCAGAAATTTTACACATTTTGGGGCAAAATTGCAGAAATTTCACTTATTTCAGGGTAATAAGTCAGAAATTTTCCTTATTTTGGGGCAAAAAAGACAGATATTCCCTTTGTTTTGGGGGAAAAAGACAGAAATTCCACTTATTTAGAGGCAAAAAAGCAGAAATTCCCCTTATTTTGGAGCAAAAATGAAGAAATTTCCTTTTTTTATGGCAAAAAGGTATGCATTCTTCTTATTTTGGGGAAAAAAGGCAGAAATTCCCCGTATTTTGTAGCAAAATTACAGAAAATCCCCTAATTGTGGGGCAAAAAGGCAGAAATTCCCTATATGTTGGGGCAAAAAGACAGAAATTCTTCTTATTTTGGTGCAAAACTCAGAAATTCCACTTATTTTGGGGCAAAATTGCAGAAATTTCACTTATTTTGGGGCAAAATTGCAGAAATTTCAATTATTTCAGAAAAAAAAGCAGAAACTTTTTTATTTTGGGGCAAAAAGGCACAAATTTCTTTTATTTTGGTACAAAATTGCAGATATTTTTCTTATTTTGGGGCAAAAAGGGAGAAATTTCTTATATTTTGGGGCAAAAATGCAGAAATTTTCCTTATTTTGAGGTTAAAAGGCTGAAATTTCCTTTATTTGGGGGCAAAAAGACAGAAATTTTCCTTATTTTGGGGCAAAATTCCAGAAATTTTCTTTATTTTGGGGCAAAATTGCAGAAATCTCCCTTATTTTGTGGCAAAATTACAAAAATTTCACTTATTTCAGGGAAAAAAAATGCAGAAATTCCTCTTCTTTTGGAGCAAAAAGGCAGAAATTGCTTTTATTTTGGTACAAAATTGCAGAAATTTTCTTTATTTCGTGGCAAAAAATACAGAAATTCCCCATATTTTAGGGCAAAAAGCAGAGATTACCCTTATTATGAGGTAAAAAGGCTAAAATTTCCCTTATTTTGTGGCAAAAAGAAAGAAATTCCCCTTATTTTGTGGCAAAAAGGCAGAAATTTCCCTTATTTTGGGGCAAAATTGCAGAAATTTCACTTATTTCAGGGTAATAAGTCAGAAATTTTCCTTATTTTGAGGTATAAAGGCTAATATTTTCCTTCTTTGTGGGCAAAAAGGCAGAAATTTCCCTCATTTTGGGGCAAAATTACAGAAATTTCACTTATTTCAGGGTAATAAGTCAGAAATTTTTCTTATTTTGAGGCAAAAATGACAGAAATTCCCTTTGTTTTGTGGGAAAAAGACAGAAATTCCACTTATTTAGAGGCAAAAAAGCAGAAATTCCCCTTATTTTGGAGCAAAAATGAAGAGATTTTCCTTTTTTATGGCAACAAGGTATGCATTCTTCTTATTTTCGGGCCAAAAGCAGAAATTTCCCGTATTTATGAGCAAAATTGCAGAAATTCCCCTAATTGTGGGGCAAAAAGGCAGAAATTCCCGATATATTGGGGCAAAAATAGAGAAATTCTCTTTATTTGGGGGCAAAACTCAGAATTTTCACTAATTTTGGGGCAAAATTGCAGAAATTTCAATTATTTCAGAAAAAAAGGAGAAATTTTTTTATTTTGGGGCAAAAAGATAGAAATTTCTTTTATTTTGGTACAAAATTGCAGATATTTTTCTTATTTTGGGGCAAAAAGGGAGAAATTTCCCATATTTTGGGGCAAAATGCAGAAATTCCCCTTATTTTGAGGTAAAAAGGCTGAAATTCCCTTTATTTGGGGGCAAAAAGGCAGAAATTTTCTTTCTTTTGTGCCAAAATTCCAGAAATTTTTTTTATTTTGGGGCAAAATTGCAGAAATCTCCCTTATTTTGTGGCAAAATTACAGAAATTTCACTTATTTCAGGAAAAAACGCAGAAATTTCTCTTATTTTGGGGCAAAAAGGCAGAAATTGCTTTTATTTTGGTACAAAATTGCAGAAATTTTCTTTATTTTGGGGCAAAAATACAGAAATTCCCCATATTTTAGGGCAAAAAGCAGAGATTACCCTTATTATGAGGTAAAAAGGCTGAAATTCCCTTTATTTGGGGGCAAAAAGGCAGAAATTTCCCTTCTTTAGGGGCAAAATTGCAGAAATTTCACCTATTTCAGGGTAATAAGTCTGAAATTTTCCCTATTTTGGGGCAAAAAAGACAGAAATTCCTTTTGTTTTGGGGTAAAAAGACAGAAATTCCAATTATTTAGAGGCAAAAAATCAGAAATTCCCCTGATTTTGGAGAAAAATGAAGAAATTTCCCTTTTTTATGGCAAAAAGGTATGCATCTTCTTATTTTCGGGCAAAAAGGCAGAAAATCCCTGTATTTTGAAGAAAAATTGCAGAAATTCACCTAATTGTGGGGCAAAAAGGCAGAAATTCCCAATATGTTAGGGCAAAAAGACAGAAATTCTCCTTATTTTGGGGCAAAACTAAGAAATTTCACTTATTTGGGGCAAAATTGCAGAAATTTCACTTATTTCAAGAAAAAAAGTAGAAATTTTCTTATTTTGGGGCAAAAAGGCAGAAATTTCTTTTATTTTGGTACAAAATTGCAGAAATTTTTCTTATTTTGGAAAAAGGCAGAAATTTCCCATATTTTGGGGCAAAAATGCAGAAATTCCCCTTATTTTAAGGTAAAAATGCTGAAATTCCCATTATTTGGGGGCAAAAAGGCAGAGATTTCCCTTATTTTGGGGCAAAACTCAGAAATTTCAATTATTTTGGGGCAAAATTGCAGAAATTTCACTTATTTCCGAAAAAAACGCAGAAATTTTCTAATTTTGGGGCAAAAAGGCAGATATTTCTTTTATTTTGGTACAAAATTGCAGAAATTTTTTTTA
This sequence comes from Micromys minutus, assembly GCF_963924665.1. Taxonomy (NCBI): domain Eukaryota; kingdom Metazoa; phylum Chordata; class Mammalia; order Rodentia; family Muridae; genus Micromys; species Micromys minutus. Next base: position 25,668 of record NW_027667943.1, read on the forward strand.
TTTTGGGGCAAAAAGACAGACATTTCCCATATTTTGGGGCAAAAATGCAGAAATTCCTTTTATTTTGAGGTAAAAAGGCTGAAATTCCCCTTATTTGGGGGCAAAAAGCCAGAAATTTCCCTTATTTTGTGGCAAAATTGCAGAAATTTCACTTATTTCAGGGTAATAAGTCAGAATTTTTCCTTATTTTCGGGCAAAAAGACAGAAATTCCCTTTGTTTTGGGGGAAAAAGACAGAAATTCCACTTATTTAGAGGCAAAAAAGCAGAAATTCCCCTTATTTTGGAGCAAAAATGAAGAAATTTCCTTTTTTTATGGCAAAAAGGTATGCATTCTTCTTATTTTCAAGCAAAAAGGCAGAAATTCCTAGTATTTTGGAGCAAAATTGCTGAAATTCCCCTAATTGTGGGCCACAAAGGCAGAAATTCCCTGTATTTTGGAGCAAAATTGCAGAAATTCCTTTAATTGTGGGGCAAAAAGGCAGAAATTCCCTATATGTTGGGGCAAAAATACAGAAATTCTCCTTATTTGAGGGCAAAAATCAGAATTTTCACTTATTTTGGGGCAAAAGTGCAGAAATTTCAATTATTTCAGAAAAAAGGCAGAAATTTTCTTATTTTGGGGCAAAAAGACAGAAATTTTTTTTATTTTGGTACAAAATTGCAGCAATTTTTCTTATTTTGGGGCAAAAAGGCAGAAATTTCTCATATTTTGGGGCAAAAATGCAGAAAATCCCCTTATTTTGAGGTAAAAAGGCTAAAATTCCCCTTATTTGGTTGCAAAAAGGCAGAAATTTCCCTTATTTTGGGGCAACACTCAGAAATTCCACATGTTTTGGGGCAAAATTCCAGAAATTTCCCTTATTTTGGGGCAAAATTGCAGAAATTTCACTTATTTTAAGGCAAAATTGCAGAAATTTCACTTATTTCAAGAAAAAAGGCAGAAGTTTTCCTTATTTTTGGGCAAAAAGGCAGAAATTCCAAATATTTTGTGGCAAAAATGCAGAAATTCCCCTTATTTTGCCGTAAAAAGGCCGAATTTCCCCTTATTTGGGGGCAAAAAGGCAGAAATTTCCCTTATTTTGGGGCAAAATTGCAGAAATTTCACTTACTTCAGGGTAATAAGTCAGAAATTTTCCTTATTTTGGGGCATAATTGCAGAAATTCCACATATTTTGGGGCAAAATTGCAGAAATTTTACTTGTTTCAGAAAAAAAAGCAGAAATTTTCTTTTTTGGGGCAAAAAGTCCGAAATTTCTATTATTTTTGTACAAAATTGCAGACTTTGTTATTATTTCGGGGCAAAAAGGCAGAAATTCCTTGTATTTTGGAGCAAAATTGCAGAAATTCCCCTAATTGTGGGGCAAAAAGCCAGAAATTCCCTATATGTTGGGGCAAAAAGACAGAAATTCTCCTTATTTTGGGGCAAAACTCAGAAATTTTACTTATTTTTGGGCAAAATTGCAGAAATTTCACTTATTCCAGAAAAAAAGCAGAAATTTTCTTATTTTGGGGCAAAAATACAGAAATTTCTTTTATTTTGGTACAAAATTGCAGAAATTTTTCTTATTTTGGGAAAAAGGCAGAAATTTCCCATATTTTGGGGCAAAAATGCAGAAATTACCCTTATTTTAAGGTAAAAATGCTGAACTTCCCCTTATTTGGGGGCAAAAAGGCAGAAATTTCCCTTATTTTGGGGCAAAACTTAGAAATTTCAATTATTTTGGGGTAAAATTGCAGAAATTTCACTTATTTCCAAAAAAAAAAAATTTCTAATTTTGGGTCAAAAAGGCAGATATTTCTTTTATTTTGGTACAAAATTGCAGAAATTTTCCTTATTTTGGGGCAAAAAGGCAGACAGTTCCCATATTTTGGGGCAAAAATGCAGAAATTCCCCTTATTTTGAGGTAAAAAGGCTGAAATTCCCATTATTTGGGGGCAAAAAGGCAGAAATTTCCCTTATTTTGGGGCAAAATTGCAGAAATTTCACTTATTTCAGAATAATAAGTCAGAAATTTTTTTATTATGGGGCAAAAAGACAGAAATTCCCTTTGTTTTGGGAAAAAAAGACAGAAATTCCACTTATTTAGAGGAAAAAAAGCAGAAATTCCCCTTATTTTGGAGCAAAAATGAAGATATTTCCCTTTTTTATGGCAAAAAGGTATGCATTCTTCTTATTTTCGGGAAAAAAGACAAAAATTCCCAGTATTTTGGAGCAAAATTGCAGAAATCCCCCTAATTGTGGGCCAAAAAAGCAGAAATTCCCTATATGTTGGGGCAAAAAGACAGAAATTCTCCTTATTTTGGGGCAAAACTCAGAAATTTCACTTATTTTAGGGCAAAATTGCAGAAATTTCACTTATTTCAGAAAAAAAGTAGAAATTTTCTTATTTTCGGGCAAAAAGGCAGAAATTTCTTTTATTTTGGTACAAAATTGCAGAAATTTTTCTTATTTTGGGGCAAAAAGGCAGAAATTTCCCATATTTTGGGGCAAAAAGGCAGAAATTCCCCTTATTGTGGGATAAAATTGCAGAAATTTCCCTTGTTTGGGGGCAAAAAGGCAGAAAATCCCCTTAATTTTGGGCAAAAAGGCAGAAATTCCCGGTATTTTGGAGCAAAATTGCACAAATTCTTCTAATATTGGGGCAAAAATGCAGAAATTCCCTATATTTGGGGCAAATCGGCAGAAGTTCCCCTTATTTTCGGGAAAAGAGGCAGAAATTCCCTGTATTTTGAAGCAAACTTGCAGAAACTCTCCTAATTTTGTGGGCAAAAAGGCAGAAATTCCCTTTATTTTGAGGCAAAATTACAAAAATTATCCTTATTTCGGGGCAAAAATCAGAAATTTCCCTTATTTAGGGGCAAAATTTAGAAATTTCTTTTATTTTGGTACAGAATTGCAGAAATTTTTCTTATTTTGTGGCAAAAAAGCAGAAATTTTTCATATTTTGGTGCAAAAAGGCTGAAATTCCCCTTATTTTGAGGTAAAATGCTGAAATTCCCCATATTTTCGGGCAAAAAGGCACAAATTTCCCTTATTTTCGGGCAAAATTGCAGAAATTACATTTATTTCAGGGCAAAAAGTCAGAAATTACTTTTATTTTGGGGTAAAAAGGAGAAATTTCTTTTATTTTGTACAAATTTGAAGAAATTTTCCTTATTTTGGAAAAAAAAGTCAGAAATTCTCCATATTTTGGGCAAAAGGAATAAATTCCCTTTATTTTGAGATGAAAAGGCTGAAATTCCCGTTATATTGGGGCAAAAAGGCAGAAATTCCCTTTACTTTGTGGCAAAAACGCAGAAATTCCCGTTAATTGAAGCAGAAAAGCAAAAATTTTCCTTATTTGGTGGCAATAAGGCAGAAATTCCCCATATTTTGTGGCAAAAAGGCAGAAATTCCCCTTATTTGGAGGTAAAATGCTGAAATTCCCCTTATTTTGGCAAAAAGGCAGAAATTTCTCTTATTTTTGGGTAAAATTGCAGAAATTTCACTTATTTCACGGCAACATTCAAAAATTCCCCTTATTTTGGGGCAAAAAACAGAAATTCCGTTTATTTTTGGGTAAAAAGGCAGAAATTTCATGTATTTTGAGGTAAAAAAGAAGAAATTCCTCTTATTTGGGGGCAAAAATGAAGAAATTTTACTTTTTTGTGGCAAAAGGTATACATTCCCCTTATTTTCTGGCAAAAAAGCAGAAATTCCCCGTATTTTGGAGCAAAATTGCAGAAAATCCCCTAATTGTGGGGCAAAAAGGCAGAAATTCCCTATATGTTGGGGCAAAAAAACAGAAATTCTTTTTATTTTGGGGAAAAACTCAGAAATTCCACTTATTTTGTGGCAAATTTCCAGATATTTCCCTTATTTTAGGGCAAAATTGCAGAAATTTCACTTATTTCAGGGCAAAATTCAAAAATTCCCTTTATTTTGGGGCAAAAAGACAGAAATTCCGTTTATTTTTGGGTAAAAAGGCAGAAATTTAACTTATTTTGAAATAAAAAGGAAAAAATTCATCTTATTTTGGGGCAAAAATGAAAAAATTTCACGTTTTTGTGGCAAAAGGTATACATTCCCCTTATTTTCGGGCAAAAAAGCAGAAATTCCCATATTTTGGAGCAAAATTGCAGAAAATCCCCTAATTGTGGGGCAAAAAGGCAGAAATTCCCTATATGTTGGGGCAAAAAGACAGAAATTCTCCTTATTTTGGGGAAAAACTCAGAAATTCCACTTATTTTGGGAAGAAAATCCAGAAATTTCCCTTATTTTGGGGCAAAATTGCAGATATTTCACTTATTTCAGGGAAAAATGCAGAAATTTTCTTATTTTGGGGCAAAAAGTCAGAAATTCCTAATATTTTGTGGCAAAAATTCAGAAATTCCCCTTATTTTGTGTCAAAAAGGCAGAAATTTCCCTTATTTTGAGGAAAATAACAGAAATTTCACTTATTTCAGGGCAAAATTCAAAAATTCATTTTATTTTGGGGCAAAAAGACAGAAATTCCGTTTATTTTTGGGTAAAAAGGCAGAAATTTCACTTATTTTGAGGTAAAAAGGCTGAAATTCCTCTTATTTTGGGGCAAAAATGAAGAAATTTCCCTTTTTTGTGGCAAAAGTTATACATTCCCCTTATTTTTGGGAAAAAAAGCAGAAATTCCCTGTATTTTGGAGCAAAATTGCAGAAATTCCCCTAGTTGTGGGGCAAAAACGCAGAACTTACCCTTATTTTGAGGTAAAACTGCAGAAATTTCACTTATTTTGCGGCAAAATGGCAGAAATTTCCTTTATTTTCGGTGAAAAATGCAGAAAATCCTTGTATTTTGGAGCAAAATTGCAGAAATTCACATAATTTTGGGGTAAAACATGCAGTAGTTTTCTTTATTTTGGGGCAAAATGCAGAAATTCCCCTTATTTTGGGGCAAAAAGCAGACATTTCCTTATTTTGGGGAAAAATTTTAGAAATTTAACTTATTTCAGGGCAAAATGTCAGAAATAACCCTTATTTTGGGGCAAAAATACAGAAATTCCGTTTATTTTTGGGAAAAGTCAGAAATCGCACATATTTTGAGTCAAAAAGGCGGAAAATCCCCTTATTTTGGGGTAAAAATGAAGAAATTTCCCTTTTTATGGCAAAAAGGCATACATTCCCTTTATTTTCGGGCAAAAAGGCAGAAATTCTCAGTATTTTGGAGCAAAATTGCAGAAATTCCCCTAATTTTGTGGCAAAAATGCAGAACTTCCCTTTATTTTGGGGTAAAACTGCAGAAATTTCACTTATTTCGCGGCAAAATGGCAGAAATTCCCTTTATTTTCGGCGAAAAGGCAGAAAATCCCCGTATTTTGGAGCAAAATTGTAGAAATTCACCTAATTTTGGGGTAAAACATGCAGTAATTTTCTTTATTTTGGGGCAAAAAGGCAGAAATTTTCCATATTTTGGTGCAAAAAGGCTGAAATTCCCGTTATTTTGAGGTAAAATGCTGAAATTCTCTATATTTTGGGGCAAAAGGGCAGAAATTCCCCACATTTTGGGGCAAAAAGGCACAAATTTCCCTTATTTTCGGGCAAAATTGCAGAAATTACATTTATTTCAGGGCAAAAATTCAGAAATTACTTTTATTTTGGGGTAAAAAGGAGAAATTTCTTTTATTTTGGTACAAAATTGAAGAAATTTTCCTTATTTTGGAACAAAAAGTCAGAAATTCTCCATATTTTGGGCAAAAGGAATAAATTCCCCTTACTTTGAGATAAAAAGGCTGAAATTCCTGTTATTTTGGGGCAATAATGCAGAAATTCCCCTTATTTGGAGGTAAAATGCTGAAATTCTCCTTATTTTGGCAAAAAGGCAGAAATTTCCCTTATTTTGGGGCAAAATTGCAGAAATTTCACTTATTTCAGGGCAAAAAGACAGAAATTTGCCTCATTTTGGGGCAAAAATCAGAAATTCTCCTAATTTTGGGGCCAAAAACAGAAATTCCCCTTATTTTGGGGTAAAATTGTGGAAATTTCAAATATTTCAGGGCAAAAAAGCAGAAATTCCACTTCATGTCGGGCAATAAGGCAGAAATTCCCTCTTATTTTGGAGCAAAATTTCAGAAATTCCCCTTATGTTTGTGCAAGAATGCAGAAATTCTTTTTATTTTGGTGCAATAAGGCAGAAATTCTCCGTATTTTGAAGCAAAATTGCACATATTCCCCTAATTTTGAGGGAAAATGCAGAAATTCACATTATTTTGGGGCAAAAAGACAGACATTCTCCTTATTTCAGGGCAAAAAGTAAGAAATTCCCCTTATTTTGGGGCAAAATTCCAGAAATTTCCTTTATTTTGGGGCAAAATTGTAGAAATCTCCCTTATTTTGTGGTAAAATTACAGAAATTTCGCTTATTTCAAAGAAAAAATGAAGAAATTTCTCTTATTTTGGGGCAAAAATGCAGAAATTCCCCATATTTGGGGGCAAAAGCAGAGATTCCCCTTATTATGAGGTAAAATGCTAAAATTCCCCATATTTTGGGGCAAAAAGACAGAAATTTCACTTATTTTGGAGAAAAACTCAGAATTTCCAATTATTTTGGGGCAAAATTCCAGAAATTTCCCTTATTTTGGGGCAAAATTGCAGAAATTTCACTTATTTCAGGGAAAAAAGGCAGAAATTTTCTTATTTTGGGGCAAAAAGTCAGAAATTCCTAATATTTTGTGGCAAAAATTCAGAAATTCCCATTATTTTGTGTCAAAAATGCAGAAATTTCCTTTATTTTGGGGCCAAATTACAAAATTTCACTTATTTCAGGGCAAAATTCAAAAATTCTTTTTATTTTGGGGCAGAAAGACATTAATTCAGTTTATTTTTGGGTAAAAAGGCAGAAATTTCACTTATTTTGAGGGAAAAAGGCTGAAATTCCTCTTATTTTGGGGCAAAAATGAAGAAATTTCCCTTTTTTGTGGCAAAAGGTATACATTCCCCTTATTTTTGGGAAAAAAAGCAGAAATTCCCCGTATTTTGGAGCAAAATTGCAGAAATTCCCCTAGTTGCGGGGCAAAAACGCAGAACTTACCCTTATTTTGAGGTAAAACTGCAGAAATTTCACTTATTTCGCGGCAAAATGGCAGAAATTCCCTTTATTTTCGGCGAAAAAGGCAGAAAATCCCCGTATTTTGGAGCAAAATTGCAGAAATTCACCTAATTTTGGGGTAAAACATGCAGTAATTTTCTTTATTTTGGGGCAAAAAGGCAGAAATTCCCCTTATTTTGCGGCAAAAAACAGACTTTTCCCTTATTTAGGGGAAAAATTTTAGAAATTTAACTTATTTCAGGGCAAAAAGTCAGAAATTCTCCTTATTTTGGGGCAAAAAGACAGAAATTCTGTTTATTTTTCGGAAAAAGTCAAAAATCGCACTTATTTTGAGTAAAAATACGAAAAAAACCTTTATTTTGGGGCAAAAATGAAGAAATTTCCCTTTTTTATGGCAAAAAGTTATACATTCCCTTTATTTTCGGGCAAAAAGGCAGAAATTCCCCGTATTTTGGAGCAAAATTGCAGAAATTTCCCTAATTTTGGGGCAAAATGCAGAACTTCCCCTTATTTTGGGGTAAAACTGCAGACATTTCACTTATTTCGCGGCAAAATGGCAGAAATTCCCTTTATTTTCGGCGAAAAAGGCAGAATATCCCCATATTTTGGAGCAAAATTGCAGAAATTCACCTATTTTGTGGTAAAACATGCAGTAATTTTCTTTATTTTGGAGCAAAAAGGCAGAAATTCCCCTTATTTTGGGGCAAAAAGCAGACATTTCCATTATTTTGGGGAAAAATTTTAGAAATTTAACTTATTTCAGGGGAAGAAGTCAGTAATAACCCTTATTTTGGGCCAAAAAGACAGAAATTCCGTTTATTTTTGGGGAAAAGTCAGAAATCGCACATATTTTGAGTCAAAAAGGCGGAAAATCCCCTTATTTTGGGGGTAAAAATGAAGAAATTTCCCTTTTTTAGGGCAAAAAGGCATACATTCCCTATATTTTCAGGCAAAAAGGCAGAAATTCTCAGTATTTTGGAGCAAAATTGCAGAAATTCCCCTAATTTTGTGGCAAAAATGCAGATCTTCCCCTTATTTTGGGGTAAAACTGCAGAAATTTCACTTATTTTGCGGCAAAATGGCAGAAATTCTCTTTATTTTCGGCGAAAAAGGCAGAAAATCCCCGTATTTTGGAGCAATATTGCAGAAATTCACCTAATTTTGGGGTAAAATATGTAGTAATTTTCTTTATTTTGGGGCAAAAAGGCAGAAATTCCCCTTATTTTGGGGCAAAAGGCAGAAATTCCCCTTATTTTAGAGAAAAATTGCAGAAGTTTCCCTTATTTGGGGACAAAAAACAGAAATTCCCTTTATTTTGGGGCAAAATTGAAGAAAATTCCTTTATTATGGGGAAAAATTGCAGAAATTTCTTTTATTTTAAGGCAAAATTGCAGAAATTTCACTTATTTCAGAGAAAAAAAGCAAAAATTTTTCTTATTTCAAGGCAAAAAAACAGAAATTCCCATGATTTTGTGGCAAAAAGGCAGAAATTCACCTTATTTTGGGGTAAAATTGCAGACATTTTACATATTTCAGGGCAAAAAGTCAGAAATTCACCTTATTTGGGGGCAAAAAGGCAGAAATTCCCCTTTTGTGGAGTAAAATTGCAGAAATTTCTCTTGTTTGGGGGCAAAAAGGCAGAAAATCCCCTTAATTTCGGGCAAAAAGGCAGAAATTCCCTGTATTTTGAAGCTAAATTTCAGAAATTCCCTTAATATTGGGGCAAAAATGCAGAAATTCCCTTTATTTGCGGCAAATCGGCAGAAGTTTCCCTTATTTTCGGGAAAAGAGGCAGAAATTCCCTGTATTTTGAAGCAAAATTGCAGAAACTTCCCTAATTTTGGAGCAAAAAGCAGAAATTCCCTTTATTTTGGGGCAAAAATACAAAAATTCTTTTTATTTCGGGGCAAAAATCAGAAATTTCCCTTATTTTGAGGCAAAATTTTAGAAATTTATTTTATTTTGGTACGAAATTGCAGAAATTTTTATTATTTTGTGGCAAAAAGGCAGAAATTTTCCGTATTTTGGTGCAAAAAGGCTGAAAATCCCCTTATTTTGTGGTAAAATGCTGAAATTCCCCATATTTTGGGGCAAAAGGGCAGAAATTCTCCACATTTTGGGGCAAAAAGTCACAAATTTCCTTTATTTTCGGGCAAAATTGCAGAAATTACATTTATTTCAGGGCAAAAAGTCAGAAATTACTTTTATTTTGGGGTAAAAATCAGAAATTTTTTTTTATTTTGGTACAAAATTGAAGAAATTTTCTTTATTTTGGAACAAAAAGTCAGAAATTCTCCATATTTTGGGCAAAAGGAATAAATTCCCCTTATTTTGAGATAAAAAGGCTGAAATTCCCATTATATTGAGGCAATAAGGCAGAAATTCCCCTTATTTGGAGGTAAAATGCTGAAATTCCCCTTATTTTGGCAAAAAGGCAGAAATTCCCATTATTTTGGGGCAAAATTGCAGAAATTTTACTTATTTCAGGGCAAAAAGTCAGAAATTTGCCTCATTTTGGGGCAAAAAGCAGAAATTCTCCTAATTTTGGGGCCAAAAACAGAAATTCCCCTTATTTTGGGGTAAAATTGTGGAAATTTCAAATATTTCAGGGCAAAAAGGCAGAAATTCCACTTTATTTCGGGCAATAAGGTAGAAATTCCCCGTATTTTGGAGCAAAATTTCAGAAATTCCCCTTATGTTGGTGCAAAAATGCAGAAATTCTTTTTATTTTGGTGCAATAAGGCAGAAATCCTCCGTATTTTGAAGCAAAATTGCACATATTCCCCCAATTTTGAGGGAAAATGCAGAAATTCACATTATTTTGGGGCAAAAAGACAGACATTCTCCTTATTTCAGGGCAAAAAGTCAGAAATTCCCCTTATTTTGGGGCAAAATTCCAGAAATTTCCTTTATTTTGGGGCAAAATTGTAGAAATCTCCCTTATTTTGTGGTAAAATTACAGAAATTTCACTTATTTCAAAGAAAAAATGCAGAAATTTTTCTTATTTTGGGGCAAAAATGCAGAAATTCCCCATATTTCGGGGCAAAAAAAGAGAGATTCCCCTTATTTTGAGGTAAAATGCTAAAATTCCCCTTATTTGGGGCAAGAAGACAGAAATTCCCCTTATTTTGTGGCAAAAAGGCAGAAATTTCTCTTATTTTTGGGCAAAATTGCAGAAATTTCATTTATTTCAGGGCAAAATTCAAAAATTCCTTTTATTTTGGGGCAAAAAGACAAAAATTCCGTTTATTTTTGGGTAAAAGGCAGAAATTTCACTTATTTTGAGATAAAAAGGCAGAAATTCCTCTTATTTTGGGGCAAAAATGAAGAAATTTCCATTTTTTGTGGCAAAAGCTATACATTCCCCTTATTTTTGGGAAAAAAAGCAGAAATTCCCCGTATTTTGGAGCAAAATTGCAGAAATTCCCCTAGTTGTGGGGCAAAAACGCAGAACTTACCCTTATTTTGAGGTAAAACTGCAGAAATTTCACTTATTTCGCGGCAAAATGGCAGAAATTCCCTTTATTTTCGGCGAAAAAGGCAGAAAATCCCCGTATTTTGGAGCAAAATTGCAGAAATTCACCTAATTTTGGGGTAAAACATGCAGTAGTTTTCTTTATTTTGGGGCAAAAAGGCAGAAATTTCTTTTATTTTGGGGCAAAAAGCAGACATTTCCCTTATTTAGGGGAAAAATTTTAGAAATTTAACTTATTTCAGGGCAAAAAGTCAGAAATTCCCCTTATTTTGGGGCAAAAAGCAGACATTTCCTTATTTTGCGGAAAAATTTTAGAAATTTAACTTATTTCAGGGCAAAAAGTCAGAAATAACCCTTATTTTGGGGCAAAAAAAAAGAAATTCCGTTTAGTTTTAGGGAAAAATTAAAAATCGCACATATTTTGAGTCAAAAAGGCGGAAAATCCCCTTATTTTGGGGTAAAAATGAAGAAATTTCCCTTTTCATGGCAAAAAGGCATACATTCCCTTTATTTTCGGGCAAAAAGGCAGAAATTCTCAGTATTTTGGAACAAAATTGCAGAAATTCCCCTAATTTTGTGGCAAAAATGCAGAACTTCCCCTTATTTTGGGGTAAAACTGCAGAAATTTCACTTATTTCGCGGCAAAATGGCAGAAATTCCCTTTATTTTCGGCGAAAAAGGCAGAAAATTCCCGTATTTTGGAGAAAAATTGCAGAAATTCACCTAATTTTGTGGTAAAATATGCAGTAATTTTCTTTATTTTGGGGCAAAATGCAGAAATTCCCCTTATTTTGGGGCAAAAGGCAGAAATTCCCCTTATTTTAGGGCAAAATTGCAGAAATTTCCCTTATTTGTGGACACAAAACAGAAATTCCCTTTATTTTGGGGCAAAATTGCAGTAAATTCCTTTATTATGGGGAAAAATTTCAGAAATTTCTTATATTTTAAGGCAAAATTGCAGAAATTTCACTTATTTCAGAGAAAAAAAGCAAAAATTTTTCTTATTTCAGGGCAAAGAGGCAGAAATTCCCATTATTATGGGGCAAAAAGGCAGAAATTCACATTAATTTGGGGTAAAATTGCAGACATTTTACATATTTCAGGGCAAAAAGCCAGAAATTCCCCTTATTTGGGGACAAAAAGGCAGAAATTCCCCTTATTGTGGGATAAAATTGCAGAAATTTCCCTTGTTTGGGGGCAAAAAGGCAGAAAATATCCTTAATTTCGGGCAAAAAGGCAGAAATTCCCCGTATTTTGGAGCAAAATTGCAGAAATTCCCCTAATATTGGGGCAAAAATTCAGAAATTCCCTTTATTTGGGGCAAATCGGCAGAAGTTCCCCTTATTTTCGGGAAAAGAGGCAGAAATTCCCTGTATTTTGAAGCAAACTTGCAGAAACTCCCAAAATTTTGGGGGAAAAAGCAGAAATTTCTTTAATTTTGGAGCAAAAATACAGAAATTCTCTTTATTTCGGGGCAAAAATCAGAAATTTCCCTTATTTTGGGACAAAATTTTAGAAATTTCTTTTATTTTGGTACAGAATTGCAGAAATTTTTTTTATTTTGTGGCAAAAAGGCAGAAATTTTCCATATTTTGGTGCAAAAAGGCTAAAATTCCCCTTATTTTGAGGTAAAATGCTGAAATTCCCCATATTTTGGGGCAAAAAGGCAGAAATTCTCCACGTTTTGGGGCAAAAAGGCACAAATTTTCATTATTTTCGGGCAAAATTTCAGAAATTACATTTATTTCAGGGTAAAAAGTCAGAAATTACTTTTATTTTGGGGTAAAAAGGAGAAATTTCTTTTATTTTGGTACAAAATTGAAGAAATTTTCCTTATTTTGGAACAAAAAGTCAGAAATTCTCCATATTTTGGGCAAAAGGAATAAATTCCCCTTATTTTGAGATAAAAAGGCTGAAACTCCCGTTATTTTGGGGCAATAAGGCAGAAATTCCCCTTATTTGGAGGTAAAATGCTGAAATTCTCCTTATTTTGGCAAAAAGGCAGAAATTTCACTTATTTCAGGGCAAAAAGTCAGAAATTTGCCTCATTTTGGGGCAAAAAGCAGAAATTCTCCTAATTTTGGGGCCAAAAACAGAAATTCCCCTAATTTTGTGGTAAAATTGTGGAAATTTCAAATATTTCAGGGCAAAAAGGCAGAAATTCCACTTTATTTCGGGGAATAAGGCAGAAATTCCCTCTTATTTTGGAGCAAAATTTCAGAAATTCCCCTTATGTTGGTGCAAAAATGCAGAAATTCTTTTTATTTTGGTGCAATAAGGCAGAAATTCTCCGTATTTTGAAGCCAAATTGCACATATTCCCCTAATTTTGAGGGAAAATGCAGAAATTCACATTATTTTGGGGCAAAAAGACAGACATTCTCTTTATTTCAGGGCAAAAAGTCAGAAATTCCCTTTATTTTGGGGAAAAATTCCAGAAATTCAGTTATTTTGGGGCAAAATTGCAGAAATCTCCCTTATTTCGTGATAAAATTACAGAAATTTCACTTATTTCAAAGAAAAAATGCAGAAATTTCTCTTAATTTGGGGCAAAAATGCAGAAATTCCCCATATTTGGGGGCAAAAGAGCAGAGATTCCCCTTATTATGAGGTAAAATGCTAAAATTCCCCTTATTTTGGGGCAAAAAGACAGAAATTCCCCTTATTTTGTGGCAAAAAGGCAGAAATTTCTGTTATTTTTGGGCAAAATTGCAGATATTTTACTTATTTCAGGGCAAAATTCAAAAATTTCCCTTATTTTGGGGCAAAAATACAGAAATTCCGTTTATTTTTGGGTAAAAAGGCAGAAATTTCATTTATTTTGAGGTAAAAACGAAGAAATTCCTCTTATTTTGGGGCAAAAATGAAGAAATTTTACTTTTTTGTGGCAAAAGGTATACATTCCCCTTATTTTCTGGCAAAAAAGCAGAAATTCCCCGTATTTTGGAGCAAAATTGCAGAAAATCCCCTAATTGTGGGGCAAAGAGGCAGAAATTCCCTATATGTTGGGACAAAAAGACAGAAATTCTCCTTATTTTGGGGAAAAACTAAGAAATTCCACTTATTTTGGGGCAAAATTCCTGAAATTTCCTATATTTTGGGGCAAAATTGCAGAAATTTCACTTATTTCACTGCAAAATTCAAAAATTCCTTTTATTTTGGGGCAAAAAGTCAGAAATTCCGTTTATTTTTGGGTAAAAAGGCAGAAATTTCAGTTATTTTGAGGTAAAAAGGAAGAAATTCCTTTTATTTTGGGGCTAAAATGAAGAAATTTCCCTTTTTTGTGGCAAAAGTTATACATTCCCTTTATTGTCGGGCAAAAAAGCAGAAATTCCCCGTATTTCGGAGCAAAATTGCAGAAAATCCCCTAATTGTGGGGCAAAAAGGCAGAAATTCCCTATGTGTTGGGGCAAAAAGACAGAAATTCTCCTTATTTTGAAAAAACTCAGAAATTCCACTTATTTTGGGGCAAAATTCCAGAAATTTCTTTTATTTTGGGGTAAAATTGCATAAATTTCACTTATTTCAGGGCAAAATTCAAAAATTCCTTTTATTTTCGGGCAAAAAGACAGAAATTTCGTTTATTTTTGGGTAAAAAAGCAGAAATTTCACTTATTTTGAGGTAAAAAGGAAGAAATTCCTCTTATTTTGGGGCAAAAATGAGGAAATTTCCCATTTTTGTGGCAAAAGGTATACATTCCCCTTATTTTCAGGCAAAAACCAGAAATTCCCCGTATTTTGGAGCAAAATTGCAGAAAATCCCCTAATAATGGGGCAAAGAAGCAGAAATTCCCTATATGTTGAGACAAAAAGACAGAAATTCTCCTTATTTTGGGGAAAAACTCAGAAATTCCACTTATTTTGGGGCAAAATTCTAAAAATTTCCTTTTTTTCGGTCAAAATTGCAGAAATTTCACTTATTTCAAGGAAAAAAAGCAGAAATTTTCTTATTTTGGGGCAAAAAGTCAGAAATTCCTAATATTTTGTGGCAAAAATGCAGAAATTTCCTTTATTTTGTGTCAAAAAGGGAGAAATTCCCCTTATTTTGGAGCAAAATTGCAGAAATTTCACTTATTTCAGAGAAAAAAGGCAGAAATTTTCTTATTTTTGGGCAAAAAGTCAGAAATTCCATATATTTTGTGGCAAAAATGCAGAAATTCCCCTTATTTTGTGTCAAAAATGCAGAAATTTCTTTTATGTTGGGGCAAAATTGCAGAAATTTCCCTTATTTCAGGGAAAAATTCAAAAATTCCTTTTATTTTGGGGCAAAAAGACAGAAATTCCATTTATTTTTGGGTAAAAAGGCAGAAATTTCACTAATTTTGATGTAAAAAAGCAGAAATTCCTAATATTTTGTGGCAAAAATGCAGAAATTCCTCTTATTTTGTGTCAAAAAGTCAGAAATTTTCCTTATTTTGGGGCAAAATTGAAGAAATTTCACTTATTACAGGACATAATTCAAAAATTCCTTTTATTTTGGGGCAAAAAGACAGAAATTCTGTTTATTTTTGGGTAAAAAAGCAGAAATTTCACTTATTTTGAGGTAAAAAGGCAGAAATTCCTCTTATTTTGGGGCAAAAATGAAGAAATTTCCCTTTTTTTGTGGCAAAATGTATACATTCCCCTTATTTTCGGGCTAAAAAGCAGAAATTCCCCGTATTTTGGAGCAAAATTGAAGAAATTCTCCTAATTGTGGGGCAAAAATGCAGAAAT
This sequence comes from Micromys minutus, assembly GCF_963924665.1. Lineage (NCBI taxonomy): Eukaryota > Metazoa > Chordata > Mammalia > Rodentia > Muridae > Micromys > Micromys minutus. Next base: position 40,918 of record NW_027667943.1, read on the forward strand.
TCCCTATATGTTGGGGTAAAAAGACGAAATTCTTTTTATTTTGGGGCAAAACTCAGAAATTCCACTTATTTTGGGGCAAAATTCCAGAAATTTTCCTTATTTTTGGGCAAAATTGCAGAAATTTTACTTATTTTGGGGCAAAATTGCAGAAATTTCACTTATTTTGGGGCAAAATTGCAGAAATTTCACTTATTTAAAAAAAAATGCAGAAATTTTCTTTATTTTGGGGGAAAAAGGCAGAAATTCTTAATATTTTTGGTAAAAATGCAGAAATTTCCCTTATTTTGTGTCAAAAAGGCAGAAATTTCCTTTATTTTGGTGCAAAATTGCAGAAATTTCACTTATTTCAGGGCATAATTCAAAAATTCCTTTTATTTTGGGGCAAAAAGACAGCAATTCCGTTTATTTTGGGTAAAAAGGCAGAAATTTCACTTATTTTGATGTAAAAATGCAGAAATTCCTCTTATTTTGGGGCAAAAATGAAGAAATATCCATTTTTGTGGCAAAATGTATACATTCCCTTTATTTTCAGGCAAAAATGAAGAAATTCACGTATTTTAGTGCAAAATTGCAGAAATTCCCCTAATTGTGGGGCAACAAGGCAGAAATTCCCTATATGTTGGGGTAAAAATACAGAAATTCTTTTTATTTTGGGGCAAAACTCAGAAATTCCACTTATTTTGGGGCAAAATTCCAGAAATTTCCCTTATTTTTGGGCAAAATTGAAGAAATTTTACTTATTTTGGGGCAAAATTGCAGAAATTTCACTTATTTTGGGGCAAAATTGCAGAAATTTCACTTATTTCAGGGAAAAAATGCAGAAATTTTCCTTATTTTGGGAGAAAAATGCAGAAATTTTTAATATTTTTTGGTAAAAATGCAGAAATTTCCCTTATTTTGTGTCAAAAAGGCAGAAATTTCCTTTATTTTGGTGCAAAATTGCAGAAATTTCACTTATTTCAGGGCATAATTCAAAAATTCCTTTTATTTTGGAACAAAAAGACAGAAATTCCGTTTATTTTGGGTAAAAAGGCAGAAATTTCACTTATTTTGAGGTAAAAAGGCAGAAATTCCTCTTATTTTGGGGCAAAAATGAAGAAATATCCATTTTTGTGGCAAAATGTATACATTCCCTTTATTTTCGGGCAAAAAAAAAGAAATTCCCGTATTTTGGTGAAAAATTGCAGAAATTCCCCTAATTGTGGGGCAACAAGGCAGAAATTCCCTATATGTTGAGGCAAAAAGACAAAAATTCTTCAAATTTTTGGGCAAAACTCAGAAATTCCACTTATTCTGGGGCAAAATTCCAGAAATTTCCCTTATTTTGGGGCAAAATTGCAGAAATTTTCCTTATTTTAGGGCAAAATTGCAGAAATTTCACTTATTTCATTGAAAAAAGGCAGAAATTTTCATTATTTTGGAGCAAAATGGCAGAAATTTCCAATATTTTGTGGCAAAAATACAGAAATTCCCATTATTTTGAGGTAAAAAGGCTGAAATTCCCCTTATTTGGGGGCAAAAAGGCATAAATTTCCCTTATTTTGCTTCAAAAAGACAGAAATTCTTCTTATTTTGTGGCAAAAAGGCAGAAATTTCTTTTATTTTGGGGAAAAATTGCAGAAATATCACTTATTTCAGGGCATAATTCAAAAATTCATTTTATTTTGGGGCAAAAAGACAGAAATTCCGTTTATTTTTGGGTAAAAAGGCAGAAATTTCACTTATTTTGTGGTATAAATGCAGAAATTCCTCTTATTTTGGGGCAAAAATGATGAAATTTCTTTTTTTGTGGCAAAAGGTATACATTATTTTTATTTTCGGGCTAAAAAGCAGAAATTCCCCGTATTTTGGAGCAAAATTGCAGAAATTCCCCTAGTTGTGGGACAAAAAGGGAGAAATTCCCTATTTGTTTGGGCAAAAATACAGAAATACTCCTTATTTTGGGACAAAACTCAGAAATTCCACTTATTTTGGGGCAAAATTGCAGAAATTTCACATATTTTGGGGCAAAAAGGCAGAAATTCCTCTTATTTGGGGGCAAAAATGAAGAAATTTCCCTTTTTTGTGGCAAAAGGTATACATTCCCCTTATTTTCGGGCAAAAAAACAGAAATTCCCGTATTTTGGAGCAAAATTGTAGAAATTACCCTAATTGTGGGGCAAAAAGGCAGAAATTCCCTATATGTTGAGGCAAAAAGACAAAAATTCTCCACATTTTTGGGCACAACTCAGAAATTCCACTTATTCTGAGGCAAAATTCCAGAAATTTCCCTTATTTTGGGGCAAAATTCCAGATATTTCCCTTATTTTAGGGCAAAATTGCAGAAATTTCACTTATTTCATGGAAAAAAGCCAGAAATTTTCCTTATTTTGGAGCAAAAAGGCAGAAATTCCTAATATTTTGTGGCAAAAATGCAGAAATTCCCCTTATTTTGAGGTAAAAAGGCTGAAATTTCCCTTATTTGGGGGCAAAAAAGGATAAATTTCCCTTATTTTGGGGCAAAAAGACAGAAATTCCCCTTATTTTGTGGCAAAAAGGCAGAAATTTCTTTTATTTTGTGGAAAAATTGCAGAAATATCACTTATTTCAGGGCATAATTCAAAAATTCCTTTTATTTTGGGGCAAAAAGACAGAAATTCCGTTTATTTTTGGGTAAATGGCAGAAATTTCACTTATTTTGAGGTAAAAATGCAGAAATTCCTCTTATTTTGGGGCAAAAATAAAAAAATTTCTTTTTTTGTGGCAAAAGGTATACATTATTTTTATTTTCGGGCTAAAAAGCAGAAATTCCCCGTATTTTGGAGCAAAATTGCAGAAATTCCCCTAATTGTGGGGCAAAAATGCAGAAATTCACTATATGTTGAGGCAAAAAGACAGAAATTCTTTATTTTGGGGCAAAACTCAGAAATTCCATTTATTTTGGGGAAAATTCCAGAAATTTCCCATATTTTGGGGCTAAATTGCAGAAATCTCACTTATTTCAGAGAAAAAAGGCAGAAATTTTCGATATTTTGGAGCAAAATGGCAAAAATTCTCAATATTTTGTGCCAAAAATGCAGAAATTCCCCTTATTTTGAGGTAAAAAGGCTAAAATTCCCCTTATTTCGGGACAAAGAGGCAGAAATTTCCCTTACTTTTAGGCAAAATAACAGAAATTCCTTTTATTTTGTGGCAAAAAAGAAGAAATTTCTTTTATTTTGGGGCAAAATTGCAGAAATTTCACTTATTTCAGGGCATAATTCAAAGATTCCTTTTATTTTGGGGCAAAAAGACAGAAATTCCCCTTATTTTGTGGCAAAAAGGCAGAAATTTCTTTTATTTTGGGGAAAAATTGCAGAAATATCACTTATTTCAGGGCATAATAAAAAATTCCTTTTATTTTGGGGCAAAAAGACAGAAATTCCGTTTATTTTTGGGTAAATGGCAGAAATTTCACTTATGTTGAGGCAAAAATGCAGAAATTCCTCTTATTTTGGGGCAAAATGAAGAAATTCCTTTTTTTGTGGCAAAAGGTATACATTATTTTTATTTTCGGGCTAAAAAGCAGAAATTCCCCGTATTTTGGAGCAAAATTGCAGAAATTCCTCTAATTGTGGGGCAAAAATGCAGAAATTCCCTATATGTTGGGGCAAAAAGACAGAAATTCTTTATTTTGGGGCAAAACTCAGAAATTCCATTTATTTTGGGGAAAATACCAGAAAGTTCCCTTATTTTGGGGCAAAATTGCAGAAATTTCACTTATTTTGGGACAACATTGCAGAAATTTCACTTATTTCAGGAAAAAAAGGCAGAAATTTTTGATATTTTGGAGCAAAATGGCAGAAATTCTCAATATTTTGTGGCAAAAATGCAGAAATTCCCTTTATTTTGCGGTAAAAAGGCTGAAATTCCTCTTATTTCGGAACAAAAAGGCAGAAATTTCCTTTATTTTTGGGCAAAAAGACAGAAATTCCTTTTATTTTGTGGCAAAAAGGCAGAAATTTCTTTTATTTTGGGGTAAAATTGCAGAAATTTCACTTATTTCAGGGCATAATTCAAAAATTCCTTTTATTTCGGGGCAAAATGACAGAAATTCCGTTTATTTTTTGGGTAGAAAGGCAGAAATTTCACTTATTTTGAGGTTAAAAGGCCGACATTCCTCTTATTTTGGGGCAAAAATGAAGAAATTTCCCTTTTTTGTGGCAGAAGGTATACATTCCCCTTATTTTCGGGCAAAAAGGCAGAAATTCCCCGTATTTTGGAGCAAAATTGCAGAAATTCCCCTAATTGCGGGGCAAAAAGGCAAAAATTCCCTATATGTTAGGGCAAAAGTCAGATATTCTTTTTATTTTGGGGCAAAACTCAAAATTCCAATTATATTGGGGCAAAATTCCAGAAATTTTCCTTATTTGGGGCAAAATTGCAGAAATTTCACTTATTTTGGGGCAAAATTGCAGAAATTTCACTTATTTCAGGGAAAAAGGCAGAAATTTTCCTTATTTTGGGGCAAAAAGGCAGAAATTCTTAATATTTTGTGGCAAAAATGCTTAAATTCCCATTATTTTGAGGTATAAAGGCTGAAATTCCCCTTATTTGAAAGCAAAATTCCAGAACTTTCCCCTATTTTGGGGCAAAATTCCAGAAATTTCACTTATTTTGGGGCAAAATTGCAGAAATTTCACTTATTTCAGGGAAAAAAGGCAGGAATTTTCCTTATTTTGGGGCAAAAAGGCAGAAATTCCTAATATTTTGTGTCAAAAAGGCAGAAATTGCTCTTATTTTGTGGCAAAATTGCAGAAATTTCACTTATTTCAGGGCATAATTCAAAAATTCCTTTTATTTTGGGGCAAAAAGACAGAAATTCCGTTTATTTTTGAATAAAAAGGCAGAAATTTCACTTATTTTGAGGTTAAAAGGCAGAAATTCCTCTTATTTTGGGTCAAAAATGAAGAAATTTCCCTTTTTTGTGGCAAAAGGTATACATTCCTCTTATTTTGGGGAAAAAAGCAGAAATTCCCCGTATTTTGGAGCAAAATTGCAGATATTCCCCTACTTGTGGGGCAAAAAGGCAGAAATTCCCTATATGTTGGGGCAAAAACACAGAAATTCTTTTTATTTTGAGGTAAAACTCAAAAATTCCATTTATTTTGGGGAAAATTCCAGAAATTTCTCTTATTTTGGGGAAAAATTGCAGAAATTTCACTTATTTTGGGGAAAATTGCAGAAATTTGAATTATTTCAGGGAAAAAAGTCAGAAATTTTTAATATTTTGGGGTAAAATTGCAGAAATTCTCAATATTTTGTGCCAAAAATGCAGAAATTCCCCTTATTTTGAGGTAAAAAGGCTGAAATTCCCCTTATTTCGGGACAAAAAGGCAGAAATTTCCCTTACTTTTGGGCAAAATAACAGAAATTCCTTTTATTTTGTGGCAAAAAGGAAGAAATTTCTTTTCTTTTGGGGCAAAATTGCAGAAATTTCACTTATTTCAGGGCATAATTCAAAGATTCCTTTTATTTTGGGGCAAAAAGACAGAAATTCCTTTTATTTTTGGGTAAATGGCAGAAATTTCACTTATTTTGAGGCAAAAATGCAGAAATTCCTCTTATTTTGGGGCAAAAATGAAGAAATTCCTTTTTTGTGGCAAAAGGTATACATTATTTTTATTTTCGGGCTAAAAAGCAGAAATTCCCCGTATTTTGGAGCAAAATTGCAGAAATTCCTCTAATTGTGGGGCAAAAATGCAGAAATTCCCTATATGTTGGGGCAAAAAAACAGAAATTCTTTATTTTGGGGCAAAACTCAGAAATTCCATTTATTTTGGAGAAAATACCAGAAAGTTCCCTTATTTTGGGGCAAAATTGCAGAAATTTCACTTATTTTGGGGCAACATTGCAGAAATTTCACTTATTTCAGGAAAAAAAGGCAGAAATTTTTGATATTTTGGAGCAAAATGGCAGAAATTCTCAATATTTTGTGGCAAAAATGCAGAAATTCCCCTATTTTGAGGTAAAAAGGCTGAAATTCCCCTTATTTCGGAACAAAAAGGCAGAAATTTCCCTTATTTTGGGGCAAAATTGCAGAAATTTCACTTATTTCAGGGAAAAAAGGCGGAAATTTTCTTATTTTGGGGCAAAAAGTCAGAAATTCCTAATATTTTGAGGCAAAAATGCAGAAATTCCCCTTATTTTGTGTCAAAAAGGCAGAAATTTCTTTTATGTTTGGGCAAAATTGCAGAAATTTCCCTTATTTCAGGGCAAAATTCAAAAAATCCTTTTATTTTGGGGCAAAAAGACAGAAATTCCGTTTATTTTTGGGTAAAAAGGCAGAAATTTCACTTATTTTGATGTAAAAAGACAGAAATTTCTATTATTTTGGGGCAAAAATATAGAAATTTCCTTTTTTTGTGGCAAAAGGTATACATTCCCCTTATTTTTGGGAAAAAAAAAAGCAGAAATTCCCTGTATTTTGGTGCAAAATTGCAGAAATTCCCCTAGTTGTGGGGCAAAAAGGGAGAAATTCCTTATTTGTTGGGGCAAAAAGACAGAAATTCTCCTTATTTTGGGACAAAACTCAGAAATTCCACTTATTTTGGGGCAAAATTGCAGAAATTTCAATTATTTTGGGGCAAAATTGCAGAAATTTCCTTTATTTCAGGGAAGAAAGACAGATATTTTCCTCATTTTGGGGCAAAAAGGCAGAAATTCCTAATATTTTGTGGCAAAAATGCAGAAATTCCCCTTATTTTGTGTCAAAAATTCAGAAATTTCCCTTATTTTGGGGCAAAATTGAAGAAATTGCACTTATTTCAGGGCATAATCCAAAAATTCCTTTTCTTTTGGGGCAAAAAGACAGAAATTCCGTTTTTTTTTGGGTAAAAAAGGCAGAAATTTTACTTATTTTGAGGTAAAAGGGCAGAAATTCCTCTTATTTTGGGGCAAAAAAGAAGAAATTTTCTTTTTTTGTGGCAAAAGGTATACATTCCCCTTATTTTCGGGCTAAAAAGCAGAAATTTCCCGTATTTTAGAGCAAAATTGCAGAAATTCTCCTAATTGTGGGGCAAAAATGCAGAAATTCCCTATATGTTGTGGTAAAAAGACAGAAATTCTTTTTATTTTGGGGCAAAACTCAGAAATTCCACTTATTTTGGGGCAAAATTCCAGAAATTTCCCTTATTTTTGGGCAAAATTGCAGAAATTTTACTTATTTTGGGGCAAAATTGCAGAAATTTCACTTATTTTGGGGCAAAATTGCAGAAATTTCACTTATTTCAGGAAAAAATGCAGAAATTTTCCTTATTTTTGGGGAAAAAGGCCGAAATTCTTAATATTTTTTGGTAAAAATGCAGAAATTTCCCTTATTTTGTGTCAAAAAGGCAGAAATTTCCCTTATTTTGGGGCAAAATTGCAGAAATTTCACTTGTTTCAGGGCATAATTCAAAATTTTTTTTTTATTTTGGGGCAAAAAGACAGATATTCCGTTTATTTTGGGTAAAAAGGCAGAAATTTCACTTATTTTGAGGTAAAAATGCAGAAATTCCTCTTATTTTGGGGCAAAAATGAAGAAATATCCATTTTTGTGGCAAAATGTATATATTCCCTTTATTTTCGGGCAAAAAAGCAGAAATTCCCGTATTTTGGTGCAAAATTTCAGAAATTCCCCTAATTGTGGGGCAACAAGGCAGAAATTCCCTATATTTTGAGGCAAAAAGACAAAAATTTTCCACATTTTTGGGCAAAACTCAGAAATTCCACTTATTCTGGGGCAAAATTCCAGAAATTTCCCTTATTTTGGGGCAGAATTGCAGAAATTTTCCTTATTTTAGGGCAAAATTGCAGAAATTTCACTTATTTAATTGAAAAAAGGCAGAAATTTTCATTATTTTGGAGCAAAAAGGCAGAAATTCCAAATATTTTGTGGCAAAAATGCAGAAATTCCAATTATTTTGAGGTAAAAATGCTGAAATTCCCCTTATTTGGGGGCAAAAATGCATAAATTTCCCTTATTTTGCTTCAAAAAGACAGAAATTCTTCTTATTTTGTGGCAAAAAGGCAGAAATTTCTTTTATTTTGGGGAAAATTGCAGAAATATCACTTATTTTAGGGCATAATTCAAAAATTCCTTTTATTTTGGGGCAAAAAGTCAGAAATTCCGCTTATTTTTGGGTAAAAAGGCAGAAATTTCACTTATTTTGAAGTAAAAATGCAGAAATTCCTCCTATTTGGGGCAAAAATGAAGAAATTTTTTTTTTTTGTGGCAAAAGGTATACATTATTTTTATTTTCGGGCTAAAAAGTAGAAATTCCCCGTATTTTGGAGCAAAATTGCAGAAATTCCCCTAGTTGTGGGACAAAAAGGGAGAAATTCCCTATTTGTTGGGGCAAAAAGACAGAAATTCTCCTTATTTTGGGACAAAACTCAGAAATTCCACTTATTTTGGGGCAAAATTGCAGAAATTTCACTTATTTTGGGGCAAAATTGCAGAAATTTCCTTTATTTCAGGGAAGAAAGACAGAAATTTTCCTTATTTTGGGGCAAACAGGCAGAAATTCCTAATATTTTGTGGCAAAAACACAGAAATTCCCCTTATTTTGTGTCAAAAAGTCAGAAATTTTCCTTATTTTGGGGCAAAATTGAAGAAATTTCACTTATTTCAGGGCATAATTCAAAAATTCCTTTTATTTTGGGGCAAAAAGACTAAAATTCCGTTTATTTTTGGGTAAAAAAGGCAGAAATTTCACTTATTTTGAGGTAAAAATGCAGAAATTCCTCTTATTTAGGGGCAAAAATGAAGAAATTTCCCTTTTTGTGGGAAAGGTATACATTCCCCTTATTTTCGGGCTAAAAAGCAGAAATTCCCCGTATTTTGGACCAAATTTCAGAAATTCTCCTAATTGTGGGGCAAAAATGCAGAAATTCCCTATATGTTTGGGTAAAAAGACAGAAATTCTTTTTATTTTGGGTCAAAACTCAGAAATTTTACTTATTTTGGGGCAAAATTCCAGATATTTCCCTTATTTTTGGGCAAAATTGCAGAAATTTTACTTATTTAGGGGCAAAATTGCTGAAATTTTCCTTATTTTGGGGCAAAATTGCAGAAATTCCTCTAATTGTGGGGCAAAAATGCAGAAATTCCCTATATGTTGGGGCAAAAAGACAGAAATTCTTTTTATTTTGGGGCAAAACTCAGAAATTCCATTTATTTTGAAGAAAATTCCAGAAATTTTTCTTATTTTGGGGCAAAATTGCAGAAATTTAATTGATTTTATGGCAACATTGCAGAAATTTCACTTATTTCAGGGAAAAAAGGCAGAAATTTTTGATATTTTGGAGCAAAATGGCAGAAATTCTCAATATTTTGTGGCAAAAATGCAGAAATTCAGCTATTTTGAGGTAAAAAGGCTGAAATTACCCTTATTTCGGAACAAAAAGGCAGAAATTTCCCTTATTTTGGGGCAAAATTGCAGAAATTTCACTTATTTCAGGGAAAAAGGGCAGAAATTTTCTCATTTTGGGGCAAAAAGTCAGAAATTCCTAATATTTTGTGGCAAAAATGCAGAAATTCCCCTTATTTTGTGTCAAAAAGGCAGAAATTTCTTTTATGTTGGGGCAAAATTGCAGAAATTTCCCTTATTTCAGGGCAAAATTCAAAAATTCCTTTTATTTTGGGGCAAAAGGACAGAAATTCCGTTTATTTTTGGGTAAAAAGGCAGAAATTTCACTTATTTTGATGTAAAAAGGCAAAAATTCCTATTATTTTGGGGCAAAAATGAAGAAATTTCCCTTTTTTGTGGCAAAAGGTATACATTCCCCTTATTTTTGGGAAAAAAAAGCAGAAATTCCCTGTATTTTGGAGCAAAATTGCAGAAATTCCCCTAGTTGTGGGGCAAAAAGGGAGAAATTCCCTATTTGTTGGGGCAAAAAGACAGAAATTCTCCTTAGTTTGGGGCAAAACTCAGAAATTCCACTTATTTTGGGGCAAAATTGCAGAAATTTCAATTATTTTGGGGCAAAATTGCAGAAATTTCCTTTATTTCAGGGAAGAAAGACAGAAATTTTCCTTATTTTGGGGCAAAAAGGCAGAAATTCCTAATATTTTGTGGCAAAAATGCAGAAATTCCCCTTATTTTGTGTCAAAAATTCAGAAATTTCCTTTATTTTGGGGCAAAATTGAAGAAATTTCACTTATTTCAGGGCATAATTCAAAAATTCCTTTTATTTTGGGGCAAAAACACAGAAATTCCGTTTATTTTGGGGTAAAAAAGGCAGAAATTTCACTTATTTTGAGGTAAAAAGGGAGAAATTCCTCTTACTTTGGGGCAAAAATGAAGAAATTTCCCTTTTCTGTGGCAAAAGGTATACATTCCCCTTATTTTCGGGCTAAAAAGCAGAAATTCCCCGTATTTTGGAGCAAAATTGCAGAAATTCTCCTAATTTTGGGGCAAAAATACAGAAATTCCCTATATGTTTGGGTAAAAAGACAGAAATTCTTTTTATTTTGGGGCAAAACTCAGAAATTCCACTTATTTTGGGACAAATTTCCAGAAATTTCCCTTATTTTTGGGCAAAATTGCAGAAATTTTACTTATTTTGGGGCAAAATTTCAGAAATTTTCCTTATTTTGGGGCAAAATGGCAGAAATTCTTAATATTTTTTGGTAAAAATCCAGAAATTTCCTTTATTTTGTGTCAAAAAGGCATAAATTTCCCTTATTTTGGGGCAAAATTGCAGAAATTTCACATATTTCAGGGCATAATTCAAAAATTCCCTTTATTTTGGGGCAAAAAGACAGAAATTCCATTTATTTTGGGTAAAAAGGTAGAAATTTCACTTATTTTGAGGTAAAAATGCAGAAATTCCTCTTATTTTGGGGCAAAAATGAAGAAATTTCCATTTTTTTGTGGCAAAAGGTATACATTCCCCTTATTTTCGGGCAAAAAAGCAGAAATTCCCGTATTTTGGAGCAAAATTGCAGAAATTCCCCTAATTGTGGGGCAAAAAGGCAGAAATTCCCTATATGTTGAGGCAAAAAGACAAAAATTCTCCACATTTTTGGGCAAACTCAGAAATTCCACTTATTCTGGGGCAAAATTTCAGAAATTTCCCTTATTTTGGGGCAAAATTGCAGAAATTTCCCTTATTTTTAGGGAAAAAGTCTGATATTCCCCTTATTTGGGGGCAAAAAGGCATAAATTTCCCTTTTTTGGGGGCAAAAAGACAGAAATTCCCCTTATTTTGTGGCAAAAAGGCAGAAATTTTATTTATTTTGGGGAAAGATTGCAGAAATATCACTTATTTCAGGGCATAATAAAAAAATTCCATTTATTTTGGGGCAAAAAGACAGAAATTCCATTTATCTTTGGGTAAATGGCAGAAATTTCACTTATTTTGAGGTAAAAATGCAGAAATTCCTTATATTTTGGGGCAAAAATGAAGAAATTCCTTTTTTTGTGGCAAAAGGTATACATTATTTTTATTTTCGGGCTAAAAAGCAGAAATTCCCCGTATTTTGGAGCAAAATTGCAGAAATTCCTCTAATTGTGGGGCAAAAATGCAGAAATTCCCTACATGTTGGGGCAAAAAGACAGAAATTCTTTTTATTTTGGGGCAAAACTCAGAAATTCCATTTATTTTGGAGAAAATTCCAGAAATTTTTCTTATTTTGGGGCAAAATTGCAGAAATTTAATTGATTTTATGGCAACATTGCAGAAATTTCACTTATTTCAGGGAAAAAAGGCAGAAATTTTTGATATTTTGGAGCAAAATGGCAGAAATTCTCAATATTTTGTGGCAAAAATGCAGAAATTCCCCTATTTTGAGGTAAAAAGGCTGAAATTCCCCTTATTTCGGAACAAAAAGGCAGAAATTTCCCTTATTTTGGGGCAAAATTGCAGAAATTTCACTTATTTCAGGGGAAAAAGGCAGAAATTTTCTTATTTTGGGGCAAAAAGTCAGAAATTCCTAATATTTTGTGGCAAAAATGCAGAAATTCCCCTTATTTTGTGTCAAAAAGGCAGAAATTTCTTTTATGTTGGGGCAAAATTGCAGAAATTTCCCTTATTTCAGGGCAAAATTCAAAAATTCCTTTTATTTTGGGGCAAAAGGACAGAAATTCCGTTTATTTTTGGGTAAAAAGGCAGAAATTTCACTTATTTTGATGTAAAAAGGCAAAAATTCCTATTATTTTGGGGCAAAAATGAAGAAATTTCCCTTTTTTGTGGCAAAAGGTATACATTCCCCTTATTTTTGGGAAAAAAAGCAGAAATTCCCTGTATTTTGGAGCAAAATTGCAGAAATTCCCCTAGTTGTGGGGCAAAAAGGGAGAAATTCCCTATTTGTTGGGGCAAAAAGACAGAAATTCTCCTTAGTTTGGGGCAAAACTCAGAAATTCCACTTATTTTGGGGCAAAAAGGCAGAAATTCCTAATATTTTGTGGCAAAAATGCAGAAATTCCCCTTATTTTGTGTCAAAAATTCAGAAATTTCCCTTATTTTGGGGCAAAATTGAAGAAATTTCACTTATTTCAGGGCATAATTCAAAAATTTCTTTTATTTTGGGGCCAAAACACAGAAATTCCATTTATTTTGGGGTAAAAAAGGCAGAAATTTCACTTATTTTGAGGTAAAAAGGCAGAAATTCCTCTTATTTTGGGGCAAAAATGAAGAAATTTCCCTTTTTTGTGGCAAAAGGTATACATTCCCCTTATTTTCGGGCTAAAAAGCAGAAATTCCCCGTATTTTAGAGCAAAATTGCAGAAATTCTCTTAATTTTGGGGCAAAAATGCAGAAATTCCCTATATGTTGTGGTAAAAAGACAGAAATTCTTTTTATTTTGGGGCAAAACTCAGAAATTCCACTTATTTTGGGACAAATTTCCAGAAATTTCCCTTATTTTTGGGCAAAATTGCAGAAATTTTACTTATTTTGGGGCAAAATTCCAGAAATTTCACTTATTTTGGGGCAAAATTTCAGAAATTTCACTAATTTCAGAAAAAAATGCAGAAATTTTCTTTATTTTGGGGCAAAAAGGCAGAAATTCCTAATATTTTGTGGCAAAAATGCAGAAATTCCCCTTATTTTGTGTCAAAAAGTCAGAAATTTCTCTTATTTTGGAGGAAAATTGAAGAAATTTCACTTATTTCAGGGCATAATTAAAAAATTACTTTTATTTTGGGGCAAAAAGACACAAATTCCGTTTATTTTGAGTAAAAAGGCAGAAATTTCACTTATTTTGAGGTAAAAATGCAGAAATTCCTCTTATTTTGGGGCAAAAATGAAGAAATTTCCCTTTTTTGTGGCAAAAGGTATACATTCCCCTTATTTTCGGGCAAAAAAGCAGAAATTCCCGTATTTTGGAGAAAAATTGTAGAAATTACCCTAATTGAGGGGCAAAAAGGCAGAAATTCCCTATATGTTGAGGCAAAAAGACAAAAATTCTCCACATTTTTGGGCACAACTCAGAAATTCCACTTATTCTGAGGCAAAATTCCAGAAATTTCCCTTATTTTGGGGCAAAATTCCAGATATTTCCCTTATTTTAGGGCAAAATTGCAGAAATTTCACTTATTTCATGGAAAAAAGCCAGAAATTTTCCTTATTTTGGAGCAAAAAGGCAAAAATTCCTAATATTTTGTGGCAAAAATGCAGAAATTCCCCTTATTTTGAGGTAAAAAGGCTGAAATTTCCCTTATTAGGGGGCAAAAAAGGATAAATTTCCCTTATTTTGGGGCAAAAAGACAGAAGTTCCCCTTATTTTGTGGCAAAAAGGCAGAAATTTCTTTTATTTTGTGGAAAAATTGCAGAAATATCACTTATTTCAGGGCATAATTCAAAAATTCCTTTTATTTTGGGGCAAAAAGACAGAAATTCCATTTATTTTTGGGTAAAAAGACAGAAATTTCACTTATTTTGAGGTAAAAATGCAGAAATTCCTCTTATTTTGGGGCAAAAATAAAAAAATTTCTTTTTTTGTGCCAAAAGGTATACATTATTTTTATTTTCGGGCTAAAAAGCAGAAATTCCCCGTATTTTGGAACAAAATTGCAGAAATTCCCCTAATTGTGGGGCAAAAATGCAGAAATTCCCTATATGTTGGGGCAAAAAGACAGAAATTCTTTATTTTGGGGCAAAACTCAGAAATTCCATTTATTTTGGGGAAAATTCTAGAAATTTCCCTTATTTTGGGGCTAAATTGCAGAAATTTCACTTATTTTGGGGCAAAATTGCAGAAATTTCACTTATTTCAGAGAAAAAAGGCAGAAATTTTCGATATTTTGGAGCAAAATGGCAAAAATTCTCAATATTTTGTGTCAAAAATGCAGAAATTCCCTTTATTGTGAGGTAAAAATGCTGAAATTCCCCTTATTTTGGAACAAAATGCAGAAATTTCCCTTATTTTTGGGCAAAAAGACAGAAATTCCTTTTATTTTGTGGCAAAAAGGCAGACATTTCTCTTATTTGGGGGAAAATTGCAGAAATTTCCCTTATTTTTAGGGAAAAAGTCTGAAATTCCCCTTATTTGGGGGCAAAAAGGCATAAATTTTCCTTTTTTGGGGCAAAAAGACAGAAATTCCCCTTATTTTGTGGCAAAAAGGCAGAAATTTTATTTATTTTGGGGAAAGATTGCAGAAATATCACTTATTTCAGGGCATAATTAGAAAATTCCATTTATTTTGGGGCAAAAAGACAGAAATTCCATTTATTTTTGTGTAAATTGCAGAAATTTCACTTATTTTGAGGTAAAAATGCAGAAATTCCTTATATTTTGGGGCAAAAATGAAGAAATTCCTTTTTTTGTGGCAAAAGGTATACATAATTTTTATTTTCGGGCTAAAAAGCAGAAATTCCCCGTATTTTGGAGCAAAATTGCAGAAATTCCTCTAATTGTGGGGCAAAAATGCAGAAATTCCCTATATGTTGGGGCAAAAAGACAGAAATTCTTTTTATTTTGGGGCAAAACTCAGAAATTCCATTTATTTTGGAGTAAATTCCAGAAATTTTTCTTATTTTGGGGCAAAATTGCAGAAATTTAATTGATTTTATGGCAACATTGCAGAAATTTCACTTATTTCAGGAAAAAAAGGCAGAAATTTTTGATATTTTGGAGCAAAATGGCAGAAATTCTCAATATTTTGTGGCAAAAATGCAGAAATTCCCCTATTTTGAGGTAAAAAGGCTGAAATTCCCCTTATTTCGGAACAAAAAGGCAGAAATTTCCCTTATTTTGGGGCAAAATTGCAGAAATTTCACTTATTTCAGGGAAAAAAGGCGGAAATTTTCTTATTTTGGGGCAAAAAGTCAGAAATTCCTAATATTTTGTGGCAAAAAATGCAGAAATTCCCCTTATTTTGTGTCAAAAAGGCAGAAATTTCTTTTATGTTGGGGCAAGATTGCAGAAATTTCCCTTATTTCAGGGCAAAATTCAAAAATTCCTTTTATTTTGGGGCAAAAGGACAGAAATTCCGTTTATTTTTGGGTAAAAAGGCAGAAATTTCACTTATTTTGAAGTAAAAAGGCAAAAATTCCTATTATTTTGGGGCAAAAATGAAGAAATTTCCCTTTTCTGTCGCAAAAGTTATACATTCCCCTTATTTTTGGGAAAAAAAAGCAGAAATTCCCTGTATTTTGGAGGAAAATTGCAGAAATTCCCCTAACTGTGGGGCAAAAAGGGAGAAATTCCCTATTTGTTGGGGCAAAAAGACAGAAATTCTCCTTATTTTGGGGCAAAACTCAGAAATTCCACTTATTTTGGGGCAAAATTGCAGAAATTTCAATTATTTTGGGGCAAAATTGCAGAAATTTCCCTTATTTTGGGGCAAAAAGGCAGAAATTCCTAATATTTTGTGGCAAAAACACAGAAATTCCCCTTATTTTGTGTCAAAAATTCAGAAATTTCCCTTATTTTGGGGCAAAATTGAAGAAATTTCAAATATTTCAGGGCATAATTCAAAAATTCCTTTTATTTTGGGGCAAAAACACAGAAATTCCGTTTATTTTGGGGTAAAAAAGGCAGAAATTTCACTTATTTTGCGGTAAAAAGGCAGAAATTCCTCTTATTTTGGGGCAAAAATGAAGAAATTTCCCTTTTTTGTGGCAAAAGGTATACATTCCCCTTATTTTCGGGCTAAAAAGCAAAAATTCCCCGTATTTTGGGGCAAAATTGCAGAAATTCTCCTAATTTTGGGGCAAAACTGCAGAAATTCCCTATATGTTGTGGTAAAAAGACAGAAATTCTTTTTATTTTGGGGCAAAACTCAGAAATTCCACTTATTTTGGGACAAATTTCCAGAAATTTCCCTTATTTTTGGGCAAAATTGCAGAAATTTTACTTATTTTGGGGCAAAATTGCAGAAATTTCACTTATTTTGGGGCAAAATTTCAGAAATTTCACTAATTTCAGAAAAAAAATGCAGAAATTTTCCTTATTTTGGGGCAAAAAGGCAGAAATTCCTAATATTTTGTGGCAAAAATGCAGAAATTCCCCTTATTTTGTGTCAAAAAGTCAGAAATTTCTCTTATTTTGGAGGAAAATTGTAGAAATTTCACTTATTTCAGGGCATAATTAAAAAATTCCTTTTATTTTGGGGCAAAAAGACACAAATTCCGTTTATTTTGGGTAAAAAGGCAGAAATTTCACTTATTTTGAGGTAAAAATGCAGAAATTCCTCTTATTTTGGGGCAAAAATGAAGAAATTTCCCTTTTTTGTGGCAAAAGGTATACATTCCCCTTATTTTCGGGCAAAAAAGAAGAAATTCCCGTATTTTGGAGAAAAATTGTAGAAATTACCTTAATTGAGGGTCAAAAAGGCAGAAATTTCCTATATGTTGAGGCAAAAAGACAAAAATTCTCCACATTTTTGGGCACAACTCAGAAATTCCACTTATTCTGAGGCAAAATTCCAGAAATTTCCCTTATTTGGGGGCAAAATTCCAGATATTTCCTTTATTTTAGGGCAAAATTGCAGAAATTTCACTTATTTCATGGAAAAAAGCCAGAAATTTTCCTTATTTTGGAGCAAAAAAGCAGAAATTCCTAATATTTTGTGGCAAAAATGCAGAAATTCCCCTTATTTTGAGGTAAAAAGGCTGAAATTTCCCTTATTTGGGGGCCAAAAAGGATAAATTTCCCTTATTTTGGGGCAAAAAGACAGAAATTCCCCTTATTTTGGTGCAAAAAGGCAGAAATTTCTTTTATTTTGTGGAAAAATTGCAGAAATATCACTTATTTCAGGGCATAATTCAAAAATTCCTTTTATTTTGGGGCAAAAAGACAGAAATTCCATTTATTTTTGGGTAAAAAGGCAGAAATTTCACTTATTTTGAGGAAAAAATGCAGAAATTCCTCTTATTTTAGGGCAAAAATAAAAAAATTTCTTTTTTTGTGGCAAAAGGTATACATTATTTTTATTTTCGGGCTAAAAAGCAGAAATTCCCCGTATTTTGGAGCAAAATTGCAGAAATTCCCCTAATTGTGGGGCAAAAATGCAGAAATTCCCTATATGTTTGGGGCAAAAAGACAGAAATTCTTTATTTTGGGGCAAAACTCAGAAATTCCATTTATTTTGGGGAAAATTCCAGAAATTTCCCTTATTTTGGGGCTAAATTGCAGAAATTTCACTTATTTTGGGGCAAAATTGCAGAAATTTCACTTATTTCAGAGAAAAAAGGCAGAAATTTTCGATATTTTGGAGCAAAATGGCAAAAATTCTCAATATTTTGTGGCAAAAATGCAGAAATTCCCTTTATTGTGAGGTAAAAATGCTGAAATTCCCCTTATTTTGGAACAAAATGCAGAAATTTCCCTTATTTTTGGGCTAAAAGACAGAAATTCCTTTTATTTGTGGCAAAAAGGCAGAAATTTCTTTTATTTGGGGGAAAATTGCAGAAATTTCACTTATTTCAGGGCATAATTCAAAAATTTCTTTTATTTCGGGGCAAAATGACAGAAATTCCGTTTATTTTTGGGTAGAAAGGCAGAAATTTCACTTATTTTGAGGTTAAAAGGCCGACATTCCTCTTATTTTGTGGCAAAAATGAAGAAATTTCCCTTTTTTGTGGCAGAAGGTATACATTCCCCTTATTTTCGGGCAAAAAGGCAGAAATTCCCCGTATTTTGGAGCAAAATTGCAGAAATTCCCCTAATTGCGGGGCAAAAAGGCAAAAATTCCCTATATGTTAGGGCAAAAGTCAGATATTCTTTTTATTTTGGGGCAAAACTCAAAATTCCAATTATATTGGGGCAAAATTCCAGAAATTTCCCTTATTTGGGGCAAAATTGCAGAAATTTCACTTATTTTGGGGCAAAATTGCAGAAATTTCACTTATTTCAGGGAAAAAGGCAGAAATTTTCCTTATTTTGGGGCAAAAAGGCAGAAATTCTTAATATTTTGTGGCAAAAATGCTTAAATTCCCATTATTTTGAGGTATAAAGGCTGAAATTCCCCTTATTTGAAAGCAAAATTCCAGAACTTTCCCCTATTTTGGGGCAAAATTCCAGAAATTCCACTTATTCTGAGGCAAAATTCCAGAAATTTCCCTTATTTTGGGGCAAAATTCCAGATATTTCCCTTATTTTAGGGCAAAATTGCAGAAATTTCACGTATTTCATGGAAAAAAGCCAGAAATTTTCCTTATTTTGGAGCAAAAAGGCAGAAATTCCTAATATTTTGTGGCAAAAATGCAGAAATTCCCCTTATTTTGAGGTAAAAAGGCTGAAATTTCCCTTATTTGGGGGCAAAAAGGATAAATTTCCCTTATTTTGGGGCAAAAAGACAGAAATTCCCCTTATTTTGTGGCAAAAAGGCAGAAATTTCTTTTATTTTGTGGAAAAATTGCAGAAATATCACTTATTTCAGGGCATAATTCAAAAATTCCTTTTATTTTGGGGCAAAAAGACAGAAATTCCGTTTATTTTTGGGTAAAAAGACAGAAATTTCACTTATTTTGAGGTAAAAATGCAGAAATTCCTCTTATTTTGGGGCAAAAATAAAAAAATTTCTTTTTTTGTGGCAAAAGGTATACATTATTTTTATTTTCGGGCTAAAAAGCAGAAATTCCCCGTATTTTAGAGCAAAATTGCAGAAATTCCCCTAATTGTGGGGCAAAAATGCAGAAATTCCCTATATGTTGGGGCAAAAAGACAGAAATTCTTTATTTTGGAGCAAAACTCAGAAATTCCATTTATTTTGGGGAAAATTCCAGAAATTTCCCTTATTTTGGGGCTAAATTGCAGAAATTTCACTTATTTTGGGGCAAAATTGCAGAAATTTCACTTATTTCAGAGAAAAAAGGCAGAAATTTTCGATATTTTGGAGCAAAATGGCAAAAATTCTCAATATTTTGTGTCAAAAATGCAGAAATTCCCTTTATTGTGAGGTAAAAATGCTGAAATTCCCCTTATTTTGGAACAAAATGCAGAAATTTCCCTTATTTTTGGGCAAAAAGACAGAAATTCCTTTTATTTTGTGGCAAAAAGGCAGACATTTCTCTTATTTGGGGGAAAATTGCAGAAATTTCCCTTATTTTTAGGGAAAAAGTCTGAAATTCCCCTTATTTGGGGGCAAAAAGGCATAAATTTCCCTTTTTTTGGGGCAAAAAGACAGAAATTCCCCTTATTTTGTGGCAAAAAGGCAGAAATTTTATTTATTTTGGGGAAAGATTGCAGAAATATCACTTATTTCAGGGCATAATTAGAAAATTCCATTTATTTTGGGGCAAAAAGACAGAAATTCCATTTATTTTTGTGTAAATTGCAGAAATTTCACTTATTTTGAGGTAAAAATACAGAAATTCCTTATATTTTGGGGCAAAAATGAAGAAATTCCTTTTTTTGTGGCAAAAGGTATACATAATTTTTATTTTCGGGCTAAAAAGCAGAAATTCCCCGTATTTTGGAGCAAAATTGCAGAAATTCCTCTAATTGTGGGGCAAAAATGCAGAAATTCCCTATATGTTGGGGCAAAAAGACAGAAATTCTTTTTATTTTGGGGCAAAACTCAGAAATTCCATTTATTTTGGAGTAAATTCCAGAAATTTTTCTTATTTTGGGGCAAAATTGCAGAAATTTAATTGATTTTATGGCAACATTGCAGAAATTTCACTTATTTCAGGAAAAAAAGGCAGAAATTTTTGATATTTTGGAGCAAAATGGCAGAAATTCTCAATATTTTGTGGCAAAAATGCAGAAATTCCCCTATTTTGAGGTAAAAAGGCTGAAATTCCCCTTATTTCGGAACAAAAAGGCAGAAATTTCCCTTATTTTGGGGCAAAATTGCAGAAATTTCACTTATTTCAGGGAAAAAAGGCGGAAATTTTCTTATTTTGGGGCAAAAAGTCAGAAATTCCTAATATTTTGTGGCAAAAAATGCAGAAATTCCCCTTATTTTGTGTCAAAAAGGCAGAAATTTCTTTTATGTTGGGGCAAGATTGCAGAAATTTCCCTTATTTCAGGGCAAAATTCAAAAATTCCTTTTATTTTGGGGCAAAAGGACAGAAATTCCGTTTATTTTTGGGTAAAAAGGCAGAAATTTCACTTATTTTGATGTAAAAAGGCAAAAATTCCTATTATTTTGGGGCAAAAATGAAGAAATTTCCCTTTTCTGTCGCAAAAGTTATACATTCCCCTTATTTTTGGGAAAAAAAAGCAGAAATTCCCTGTATTTTGGAGGAAAATTGCAGAAATTCCCCTAACTGTGGGGCAAAAAGGGAGAAATTCCCTATTTGTTGGGGCAAAAAGACAGAAATTCTCCTTATTTTGGGGCAAAACTCAGAAATTCCACTTATTTTGGGGCAAAATTGCAGAAATTTCAATTATTTTGGGGCAAAATTGCAGAAATTTCCCTTATTTTGGGGCAAAAAGGCAGAAATTCCTAATATTTTGTGGCAAAAACACAGAAATTCCCCTTATTTTGTGTCAAAAATTCAGAAATTTCCCTTATTTTGGGGCAAAATTGAAGAAATTTCAAATATTTCAGGGCATAATTCAAAAATTCCTTTTATTTTGGGGCAAAAACACAGAAATTCCGTTTATTTTGGGGTAAAAAAGGCAGAAATTTCACTTATTTTGCGGTAAAAAGGCAGAAATTCCTCTTATTTTGGGGCAAAAATGAAGAAATTCCCCTTTTTTGTGGCAAAAGGTATACATTCCCCTTATTTTCGGGCTAAAAAGCAAAAATTCCCCGTATTTTGAGGCAAAATTGCAGAAATTCTCCTAATTTTGGGGCAAAACTGCAGAAATTCCCTATATGTTGTGGTAAAAAGACAGAAATTCTTTTTATTTTGGGGCAAAACTCTGAAATTCCACTTATTTTGGGACAAATTTCCAGAAATTTCCCTTATTTTTGGGCAAAATTGCAGAAATTTTACTTATTTTGGGGCAAAATTGCAGAAATTTCACTTATTTTGGGGCAAAATTTCAGAAATTTCACTAATTTCAGAAAAAAAATGCAGAAATTTTCCTTATTTTGGGGCAAAAAGGCAGAAATTCCTAATATTTTGTGGCAAAAATGCAGAAATTCCCCTTATTTTGTGTCAAAAAGTCAGAAATTTCTCTTATTTTGGAGGAAAATTGTAGAAATTTCACTTATTTCAGGGCATAATTAAAAAATTCCTTTTATTTTGGGGCAAAAAGACACAAATTCCGTTTATTTTGGGTAAAAAGGCAGAAATTTCACTTATTTTGAGGTAAAAATGCAGAAATTCCTCTTATTTTGGGGCAAAAATGAAGAAATTTCCCTTTTTTGTGGCAAAAGGTATACATTCCCCTTATTTTCGGGCAAAAAAGAAGAAATTCCCGTATTTTGGAGAAAAATTGTAGAAATTACCTTAATTGAGGGTCAAAAAGGCAGAAATTTCCTGTATGTTGAGGCAAAAAGACAAAAATTCTCCACATTTTTGGGCACAACTCAGAAATTCCACTTATTCTGAGGCAAAATTCCAGAAATTTCCCTTATTTGGGGGCAAAATTCCAGATATTTCCTTTATTTTAGGGCAAAATTGCAGAAATTTCACTTATTTCATGGAAAAAAGCCAGAAATTTTCCTTATTTTGGAGCAAAAAAGCAGAAATTCCTAATATTTTGTGGCAAAAATGCAGAAATTCCCCTTATTTTGAGGTAAAAAGGCTGAAATTTCCCTTATTTGGGGGCCAAAAAGGATAAATTTCCCTTATTTTGGGGCAAAAAGACAGAAATTCCCCTTATTTTGGTGCAAAAAGGCAGAAATTTCTTTTATTTTGTGGAAAAATTGCAGAAATATCACTTATTTCAGGGCATAATTCAAAAATTCCTTTTATTTTGGGGCAAAAAGACAGAAATTCCATTTATTTTTGGGTAAAAAGGCAGAAATTTCACTTATTTTGAGGAAAAAATGCAGAAATTCCTCTTATTTTAGGGCAAAAATAAAAAAATTTCTTTTTTTGTGGCAAAAGGTATACATTATTTTTATTTTCGGGCTAAAAAGCAGAAATTCCCCGTATTTTGGAGCAAAATTGCAGAAATTCCCCTAATTGTGGGGCAAAAATGCAGAAATTCCCTATATGTTTGGGGCAAAAAGACAGAAATTCTTTATTTTGGGGCAAAACTCAGAAATTCCATTTATTTTGGGGAAAATTCCAGAAATTTCCCTTATTTTGGGGCTAAATTGCAGAAATTTCACTTATTTTGGGGCAAAATTGCAGAAATTTCACTTATTTCAGAGAAAAAAGGCAGAAATTTTCGATATTTTGGAGCAAAATGGCAAAAATTCTCAATATTTTGTGGCAAAAATGCAGAAATTCCCTTTATTGTGAGGTAAAAATGCTGAAATTCCCCTTATTTTGGAACAAAATGCAGAAATTTCCCTTATTTTTGGGCTAAAAGACAGAAATTCCTTTTATTTGTGGCAAAAAGGCAGAAATTTCTTTTATTTGGGGGAAAATTGCAGAAATTTCACTTATTTCAGGGCATAATTCAAAAATTTCTTTTATTTCGGGGCAAAATGACAGAAATTCCATTTATTTTTGGGTAGAAAGGCAGAAATTTCACTTATTTTGAGGTTAAAAGGCCGACATTCCTCTTATTTTGTGGCAAAAATGAAGAAATTTCCCTTTTTTGTGGCAGAAGGTATACATTCCCCTTATTTTCGGGCAAAAAGGCAGAAATTCCCTGTATTTTGGAGCAAAATTGCAGAAATTCCCCTAATTGCGGGGCAAAAAGGCAAAAATTCCCTATATGTTAGGGCAAAAGTCAGATATTCTTTTTATTTTGGGGCAAAACTCAAAATTCCAATTATATTGGGGCAAAATTCCAGAAATTTCCCTTATTTGGGGCAAAATTGCAGAAATTTCACTTATTTTGGGGCAAAATTGCAGAAATTTCACTTATTTCAGGGAAAAAGGCAGAAATTTTCCTTATTTTGGGGCAAAAAAGCAGAAATTTTTAATATTTAGTGGCAAAAATGCTTAAATTCCCATTATTTTGAGGTATAAAGGCTGAAATTCCCCTTATTTGAAAGCAAAATTCCAGAACTTTCCCCTATTTTGGGGCAAAATTCCAGAAATTTCACTTATTTTTGGGCAAAATTGCAGAAATTTTACTTATTTTGGGGCAAAATTGCAGAAATTTCACTTATTTTGGGGCAAAATTTCAGAAATTTCACTAATTTCAGAAAAAAAATGCAGAAATTTTCCTTATTTTGGGGCAAAAAGGCAGAAATTCCTAATATTTTGTGGCAAAAATGCAGAAATTCCCCTTATTTTGTGTCAAAAAGTCAGAAATTTCTCTTATTTTGGAGGAAAATTGTAGAAATTTCACTTATTTCAGGGCATAATTAAAAAATTCCTTTTATTTTGGGGCAAAAAGACACAAATTCCGTTTATTTTGGGTAAAAAGGCAGAAATTTCACTTATTTTGAGGTAAAAATGCAGAAATTCCTCTTATTTTGGGGCAAAAATGAAGAAATTTCCCTTTTTTGTGGCAAAAGGTATACATTCCCCTTATTTTCGAGCAAAAAAGAAGAAATTCCCGTATTTTGGAGAAAAATTGTAGAAATTACCTTAATTGAGGGTCAAAAAGGCAGAAATTTCCTATATGTTGAGGCAAAAAGACAAAAATTCTCCACATTTTTGGGCACAACTCAGAAATTCCACTTATTCTGAGGCAAAATTCCAGAAATTTCCCTTATTTGGGGGCAAAATTCCAGATATTTCCTTTATTTTAGGGCAAAATTGCAGAAATTTCACTTATTTCATGGAAAAAAGCCAGAAATTTTCCTTATTTTGGAGCAAAAAAGCAGAAATTCCTAATATTTTGTGGCAAAAATGCAGAAATTCCCCTTATTTTGAGGTAAAAAGGCTGAAATTTCCCTTATTTGGGGGCCAAAAAGGATAAATTTCCCTTATTTTGGGGCAAAAAGACAGAAATTCCCCTTATTTTGGTGCAAAAAGGCAGAAATTTCTTTTATTTTGTGGAAAAATTGCAGAAATATCACTTATTTCAGGGCATAATTCAAAAATTCCTTTTATTTTGGGGCAAAAAGACAGAAATTCCATTTATTTTTGGGTAAAAAGGCAGAAATTTCACTTATTTTGAGGAAAAAATGCAGAAATTCCACTTATTTTAGGGCAAAAATAAAAAAATTTCTTTTTTTGTGGCAAAAGGTATACATTATTTTTATTTTCGGGCTAAAAAGCAGAAATTCCCCGTATTTTGGAGCAAAATTGCAGAAATTCCCCTAATTGTGGGGCAAAAATGCAGAAATTCCCTATATGTTTGGGGCAAAAAGACAGAAATTCTTTATTTTGGGGCAAAACTCAGAAATTCCATTTATTTTGGGGAAAATTCCAGAAATTTCCCTTATTTTGGGGCTAAATTGCAGAAATTTCACTTATTTTGGGGCAAAATTGCAGAAATTTCACTTATTTCAGAGAAAAAAGGCAGAAATTTTCGATATTTTGGAGCAAAATGGCAAAAATTCTCAATATTTTGTGGCAAAAATGCAGAAATTCCCTTTATTGTGAGGTAAAAATGCTGAAATTCCCCTTATTTTGGAACAAAATGCAGAAATTTCCCTTATTTTTGGGCTAAAAGACAGAAATTCCTTTTATTTGTGGCAAAAAGGCAGAAATTTCTTTTATTTGGGGGAAAATTGCAGAAATTTCACTTATTTCAGGGCATAATTCAAAAATTTCTTTTATTTCGGGGCAAAATGACAGAAATTCCGTTTATTTTTGGGTAGAAAGGCAGAAATTTCACTTATTTTGAGGTTAAAAGGCCGACATTCCTCTTATTTTGTGGCAAAAATGAAGAAATTTCCCTTTTTTGTGGCAGAAGGTATACATTCCCCTTATTTTCGGGCAAAAAGGCAGAAATTCCCCGTATTTTGGAGCAAAATTGCAGAAATTCCCCTAATTGCGGGGCAAAAAGGCAAAAATTCCCTATATGTTAGGGCAAAAGTCAGATATTCTTTTTATTTTGGGGCAAAACTCAAAATTCCAATTATATTGGGGCAAAATTCCAGAAATTTCCCTTATTTGGGGCAAAATTGCAGAAATTTCACTTATTTTGGGGCAAAATTGCAGAAATTTCACTTATTTCAGGGAAAAAGGCAGAAATTTTCCTTATTTTGGGGCAAAAAGGCAGAAATTCTTAATATTTTGTGGCAAAAATGCTTAAATTCCCATTATTTTGAGGTATAAAGGCTGAAATTCCCCTTATTTGAAAGCAAAATTCCAGAACTTTCCCCTATTTTGGGGCAAAATTCCAGAAATTCCACTTATTCTGAGGCAAAATTCCAGAAATTTCCCTTATTTTGGGGCAAAATTCCAGATATTTCCCTTATTTTAGGGCAAAATTGCAGAAATTTCACGTATTTCATGGAAAAAAGCCAGAAATTTTCCTTATTTTGGAGCAAAAAGGCAGAAATTCCTAATATTTTGTGGCAAAAATGCAGAAATTCCCCTTATTTTGAGGTAAAAAGGCTGAAATTTCCCTTATTTGGGGGCAAAAAGGATAAATTTCCCTTATTTTGGGGCAAAAAGACAGAAATTCCCCTTATTTTGTGGCAAAAAGGCAGAAATTTCTTTTATTTTGTGGAAAATTGCAGAAATATCACTTATTTCAGGGCATAATTCAAAAATTCCTTTTATTTTGGGGCAAAAAGACAGAAATTCCGTTTATTTTTGGGTAAAAAGACAGAAATTTCACTTATTTTGAGGTAAAAATGCAGAAATTCCTCTTATTTTGGGGCAAAAATAAAAAAATTTCTTTTTTTGTGGCAAAAGGTATACATTATTTTTATTTTCGGGCTAAAAAGCAGAAATTCCCCGTATTTTGGAGCAAAATTGCAGAAATTCCCCTAATTGTGGGGCAAAAATGCAGAAATTCCCTATATGTTGGGGCAAAAAGACAGAAATTCTTTATTTTGGAGCAAAACTCAGAAATTCCATTTATTTTGGGGAAAATTCCAGAAATTTCCCTTATTTTGGGGCTAAATTGCAGAAATTTCACTTATTTTGGGGCAAAATTGCAGAAATTTCACTTATTTCAGAGAAAAAAGGCAGAAATTTTCGATATTTTGGAGCAAAATGGCAAAAATTCTCAATATTTTGTGGCAAAAATGCAGAAATTCCCTTTATTGTGAGGTAAAAATGCTGAAATTCCCCTTATTTTGGAACAAAATGCAGAAATTTCCCTTATTTTTGGGCTAAAAGACAGAAATTCCTTTTATTTGTGGCAAAAAGGCAGAAATTTCTCTTATTTGGGGGAAAATTGCAGAAATTTCACTTATTTCAGGGCATAATTCAAAAATTTCTTTTATTTCGGGGCAAAATGACAGAAATTCCATTTATTTTTGGGTAGAAAGGCAGAAATTTCACTTATTTTGAGGTTAAAAGGCCGACATTCCTCTTATTTTGTGGCAAAAATGAAGAAATTTCCCTTTTTTGTGGCAGAAGGTATACATTCCCCTTATTTTCGGGCAAAAAGGCAGAAATTCCCTGTATTTTGGAGCAAAATTGCAGAAATTCCCCTAATTGCGGGGCAAAAAGGCAAAAATTCCCTATATGTTAGGGCAAAAGTCAGATATTCTTTTTATTTTGGGGCAAAACTCAAAATTCCAATTATATTGGGGCAAAATTCCAGAAATTTCCCTTATTTGGGGCAAAATTGCAGAAATTTCACTTATTTTGGGGCAAAATTGCAGAAATTTCACTTATTTCAGGGAAAAAGGCAGAAATTTTCCTTATTTTGGGGCAAAAAAGCAGAAATTTTTAATATTTAGTGGCAAAAATGCTTAAATTCCCATTATTTTGAGGTATAAAGGCTGAAATTCCCCTTATTTGAAAGCAAAATTCCAGAACTTTCCCCTATTTTGGGGCAAAATTCCAGAAATTTCACTTATTTTTGGGCAAAATTGCAGAAATTTTACTTATTTTGGGGCAAAATTGCAGAAATTTCACTTATTTTGGGGCAAAATTTCAGAAATTTCACTAATTTCAGAAAAAAAATGCAGAAATTTTCCTTATTTTGGGGCAAAAAGGCAGAAATTCCTAATATTTTGTGGCAAAAATGCAGAAATTCCCCTTATTTTGTGTCAAAAAGTCAGAAATTTCTCTTATTTTGGAGGAAAATTGTAGAAATTTCACTTATTTCAGGGCATAATTAAAAAATTCCTTTTATTTTGGGGCAAAAAGACACAAATTCCGTTTATTTTGGGTAAAAAGGCAGAAATTTCACTTATTTTGAGGTAAAAATGCAGAAATTCCTCTTATTTTGGGGCAAAAATGAAGAAATTTCCCTTTTTTGTGGCAAAAGGTATACATTCCCCTTATTTTCGAGCAAAAAAGAAGAAATTCCCGTATTTTGGAGAAAAATTGTAGAAATTACCTTAATTGAGGGTCAAAAAGGCAGAAATTTCCTATATGTTGAGGCAAAAAGACAAAAATTCTCCACATTTTTGGGCACAACTCAGAAATTCCACTTATTCTGAGGCAAAATTCCAGAAATTTCCCTTATTTGGGGGCAAAATTCCAGATATTTCCTTTATTTTAGGGCAAAATTGCAGAAATTTCACTTATTTCATGGAAAAAAGCCAGAAATTTTCCTTATTTTGGAGCAAAAAAGCAGAAATTCCTAATATTTTGTGGCAAAAATGCAGAAATTCCCCTTATTTTGAGGTAAAAAGGCTGAAATTTCCCTTATTTGGGGGCCAAAAAGGATAAATTTCCCTTATTTTGGGGCAAAAAGACAGAAATTCCCCTTATTTTGGTGCAAAAAGGCAGAAATTTCTTTTATTTTGTGGAAAAATTGCAGAAATATCACTTATTTCAGGGCATAATTCAAAAATTCCTTTTATTTTGGGGCAAAAAGACAGAAATTCCATTTATTTTTGGGTAAAAAGGCAGAAATTTCACTTATTTTGAGGAAAAAATGCAGAAATTCCACTTATTTTAGGGCAAAAATAAAAAAATTTCTTTTTTTGTGGCAAAAGGTATACATTATTTTTATTTTCGGGCTAAAAAGCAGAAATTCCCCGTATTTTGGAGCAAAATTGCAGAAATTCCCCTAATTGTGGGGTAAAAATGCAGAAATTCCCTATATGTTTGGGGCAAAAAGACAGAAATTCTTTATTTTGGGGCAAAACTCAGAAATTCCATTTATTTTGGGGAAAATTCCAGAAATTTCCCTTATTTTGGGGCTAAATTGCAGAAATTTCACTTATTTTGGGGCAAAATTGCAGAAATTTCACTTATTTCAGAGAAAAAAGGCAGAAATTTTCGATATTTTGGAGCAAAATGGCAAAAATTCTCAATATTTTGTGGCAAAAATGCAGAAATTCCCTTTATTGTGAGGTAAAAATGCTGAAATTCCCCTTATTTTGGAACAAAATGCAGAAATTTCCCTTATTTTTGGGCTAAAAGACAGAAATTCCTTTTATTTGTGGCAAAAAGGCAGAAATTTCTTTTATTTGGGGGAAAATTGCAGAAATTTCACTTATTTCAGGGCATAATTCAAAAATTTCTTTTATTTCGGGGCAAAATGACAGAAATTCCGTTTATTTTTGGGTAGAAAGGCAGAAATTTCACTTATTTTGAGGTTAAAAGGCCGACATTCCTCTTATTTTGTGGCAAAAATGAAGAAATTTCCCTTTTTTGTGGCAGAAGGTATACATTCCCCTTATTTTCGGGCAAAAAGGCAGAAATTCCCCGTATTTTGGAGCAAAATTGCAGAAATTCCCCTAATTGCGGGGCAAAAAGGCAAAAATTCCCTATATGTTAGGGCAAAAGTCAGATATTCTTTTTATTTTGGGGCAAAACTCAAAATTCCAATTATATTGGGGCAAAATTCCAGAAATTTCCCTTATTTGGGGCAAAATTGCAGAAATTTCACTTATTTTGGGGCAAAATTGCAGAAATTTCACTTATTTCAGGGAAAAAGGCAGAAATTTTCCTTATTTTGGGGCAAAAAGGCAGAAATTCTTAATATTTTGTGGCAAAAATGCTTAAATTCCCATTATTTTGAGGTATAAAGGCTGAAATTCCCCTTATTTGAAAGCAAAATTCCAGAACTTTCCCCTATTTTGGGGCAAAATTCCAGAAATTCCACTTATTCTGAGGCAAAATTCCAGAAATTTCCCTTATTTTGGGGCAAAATTCCAGATATTTCCCTTATTTTAGGGCAAAATTGCAGAAATTTCACGTATTTCATGGAAAAAAGCCAGAAATTTTCCTTATTTTGGAGCAAAAAGGCAGAAATTCCTAATATTTTGTGGCAAAAATGCAGAAATTCCCCTTATTTTGAGGTAAAAAGGCTGAAATTTCCCTTATTTGGGGGCAAAAAGGATAAATTTCCCTTATTTTGGGGCAAAAAGACAGAAATTCCCCTTATTTTGTGGCAAAAAGGCAGAAATTTCTTTTATTTTGTGGAAAATTGCAGAAATATCACTTATTTCAGGGCATAATTCAAAAATTCCTTTTATTTTGGGGCAAAAAGACAGAAATTCCGTTTATTTTTGGGTAAAAAGACAGAAATTTCACTTATTTTGAGGTAAAAATGCAGAAATTCCTCTTATTTTGGGGCAAAAATAAAAAAATTTCTTTTTTTGTGGCAAAAGGTATACATTATTTTTATTTTCGGGCTAAAAAGCAGAAATTCCCCGTATTTTGGAGCAAAATTGCAGAAATTCCCCTAATTGTGGGGCAAAAATGCAGAAATTCCCTATATGTTGGGGCAAAAAGACAGAAATTCTTTATTTTGGAGCAAAACTCAGAAATTCCATTTATTTTGGGGAAAATTCCAGAAATTTCCCTTATTTTGGGGCTAAATTGCAGAAATTTCACTTATTTTGGGGCAAAATTGCAGAAATTTCACTTATTTCAGAGAAAAAAGGCAGAAATTTTCGATATTTTGGAGCAAAATGGCAAAAATTCTCAATATTTTGTGGCAAAAATGCAGAAATTCCCTTTATTGTGAGGTAAAAATGCTGAAATTCCCCTTATTTTGGAACAAAATGCAGAAATTTCCCTTATTTTTGGGCTAAAAGACAGAAATTCCTTTTATTTGTGGCAAAAAGGCAGAAATTTCTCTTATTTGGGGGAAAATTGCAGAAATTTCACTTATTTCAGGGCATAATTCAAAAATTTCTTTTATTTCGGGGCAAAATGACAGAAATTCCATTTATTTTTGGGTAGAAAGGCAGAAATTTCACTTATTTTGAGGTTAAAAGGCCGACATTCCTCTTATTTTGTGGCAAAAATGAAGAAATTTCCCTTTTTTGTGGCAGAAGGTATACATTCCCCTTATTTTCGGGCAAAAAGGCAGAAATTCCCTGTATTTTGGAGCAAAATTGCAGAAATTCCCCTAATTGCGGGGCAAAAAGGCAAAAATTCCCTATATGTTAGGGCAAAAGTCAGATATTCTTTTTATTTTGGGGCAAAACTCAAAATTCCAATTATATTGGGGCAAAATTCCAGAAATTTCCCTTATTTGGGGCAAAATTGCAGAAATTTCACTTATTTTGGGGCAAAATTGCAGAAATTTCACTTATTTCAGGGAAAAAGGCAGAAATTTTCCTTATTTTGGGGCAAAAAAGCAGAAATTTTTAATATTTAGTGGCAAAAATGCTTAAATTCCCATTATTTTGAGGTATAAAGGCTGAAATTCCCCTTATTTGAAAGCAAAATTCCAGAACTTTCCCCTATTTTGGGGCAAAATTCCAGAAATTTCACTTATTTTGGGGCAAAATTGCAGAAATTTCACTTATTTCAGGCAAAAAAAGGCAGGAATTTTCCTTATTTTGGGGCAAAAAGGCAGAAATTCCTAATATTTTGTGTCAAAAAGGCAAAAATTGCTCTTATTTTGGGGCAAAATTTCAGAAATTTCACTTATTTCAGGGCATAATTCAAAAATTCCTTTTATTTTGGGGCAAAAAGACAGAAATTCCGTATATTTTTGAATAAAAAGGCAGAAATTTCACTTATTTTGAGGTTAAAAGGCAGAAATTCCTCTTATTTTGGGGCAAAAATGAAGAAATTTCCCTTTTTTTGTGGCAAAAGGTATACATTCCTCTTATTTTTGGGAAAAAAAGCAGAAATTCCCCATATTTTGGAGCAAAATTGCAGATATTCCCCTAGTTGTGGGGCAAAAAGGCAGAAATTCCCTATATGTTGGGGCAAAAACACAGAAATTCTTTTTATTTTGACGTAAAACTCAAAAATTCCATTTATTTTGGGGAAAATTCCAGAAATTTCCCTTATTTTGGGGAAAAATTGCAGAAATTTCACTTATTTGGGGGAAAATTGCAGAAATTTCAATTATTTCAGGGAAAAAAGGCAGAAATTTTTAATATTTTGGAGTAAAATTGCAGAAATTCTCAATATTTTGTGCCAAAAATGCAGAAATTCCCCTTATTTTGAGGTAAAAAGGCTGAAATTCCCCTTATTTCGGGACAAAAAGGCAGAAATTTCCCTTATTTTTGGGCAAAATAACAGAAATTCCTTTTATTTTGTGGCAAAAAAGAAGAAATTTCTTTTATTTTGGGGCAAAATTGCAGAAATTTCACTTATTTCAGGGCATAATTCAAAGATTCCTTTTATTTTGGGGCAAAAAGACAGAAATTCAGTTTATTTTTGGGTAAAAAGGCAGAAATTTCAATTATTTTGAGGTAAAAAGACAGAAATTTCTATTATTTTGGGGCAAAAATATAGAAATTTCCCTTTTTTGTGGCAAAAGGTATACATTCCCCTTATTTTTGGAAAAAAAAAGCAGAAATTCCCTGTATATGGAGCAAAATTGCAGAAATTCCCTTAGTTGTGGGGCAAAAAGGGAGAAATTCCTTATTTGTTGGGGCAAAAAGACAGAAATTCTCCTTATTTTGGGACAAAACTCAGAAATTCCACTTATTTTGGGGCAAAATTGCAGAAATTTCAATTATTTTGGGGCAAAATTGCAGAAATTTCCTTTATTTCAGGGAAGAAACACAGAAATTTTCCTCATTTTGGGGCAATAAGGCAGAAATTCCTAATATTTTGTGGCAAAAATGCAGAAATTCCCCTTATTTTGTGTCAAAAATTCAGAAATTTCCCTTATTTTGGGGCAAAATTGAGAAATTGCACTTATTTCAGGGTATAATTCAAAAATTCCTTTTATTTTGGGGCAAAAAGACAGAAATTCCGTTTATTTTTGGGTAAAAAAGGCAGAAATTTTACTTATTTTGAGGTAAAAAGGCAGAAATTCCTCTTATTTTGGGGCAAAAATGAAGAATTTTCCCTTTTTTGTGGCAAAAGGTATACATTCCCCTTATTTTCGGGCTAAAAAGCAGAAATTCCCTGTATTTTGGAGCAAAATTGCAGAAATTCTTCTAATTGTCGGGCAAAAATGCAGAAATTCCCTATATGTTGGGGTAAAAAGACAGAAATTCTTTTTATTTTGGGGCAAAACTCAGAAATTCCACTTATTTTGAAGCAAAATTCCAGAAATTTCCTTTATTTTTGGGCAAAATTGCAGAAATTTTACTTATTTTGGGGCAAAATTCCAGAAATTTCACTTATTTTGGGGAAAAAAGGCAGGAATTTTCCTTATTTTGGGGCATAAAGGCAGAAATTCCTAATATTTTGTGTCAAAAAGGCAGAAATTGCTCTTATTTTGGGGCAAAATTGCAGAAATTTCACTTATTTCAGGGCATAATTCAAAAATTCCTTTTATTTTGGGGCAAAAGGCAGAAATTCCGTTTATTTTTGAATAAAAAAGCAGATATTTCACTTATTTTGAGGTCAAAAGGCAGAAATTCCTCTTATTTTGGGGCAAAAATGAAGAAATTTTCCTTTTTTGGGGCAAAAGGTATACATTACTCTTATTTTTGGGAAAAAAAGCAGAAATTTCCCGTATTTTGGAGCAAAATTGCCGATATTCCCCTAGTTGTGGGGCAAAAAGGCAGAAATTCCCTATATGTTGGGGCAAAAACACAGAAATTCTTTTTATTTTGGGGTAAAACTCAGAAATTCCATTTATTTTGAAGAAAATTCCAGAAATTTCCTTTATTTTGGGGCAAAATTGCAGAAATTTCAGTTATTTTGTGGCAAAATGGCAGGAATTTCAATTATTTCAGGGAAAAAAGGCAGAAATTTTCAATATTTGGTAGTAAAATTGCAGAAATTCTCAATATTTTGTGCCAAAAATGCAGAAATTCCCCTTATTTTGAGGTAAAAAGTCTGAAATTCCCTTTATTTCGGGACAAAAAGGCAGAAATTTCCCGTATTTTTGGGCAAAATAACAGAAATTCCTTTTATTTTGGGTTAAAACTCAGAAATTCCACTTATATTTATTTAGGGGCAAAATTCCAGAAATTTCACTTATTTCAGGGTAATAAGTCAGAAATACCCCTTATTATTGGGCAAAAAAGACAGAAATTCCCTTTGTTTTGGGGGAAAAAGACAGAAATTCCACTTATTTAGAGGCAAAAAAGGCAGAAATTCCCCTTATTTTGGATCAAAAATGAAGAAATTTCCCTTTTTTATGGCAAAAAAGGTATGCATTCCCCTTATTTTCGGGCAAAAAGGCAGAAATTCCCCGTATTTTAGAACAAAATTGCAGAAATTCCCCTAATTTTGGGGCAAAGGGCAGAAATTCCCTTTATTTTGGTGCAAAAATCAGAAATTCCTCTTATTTTGGGGCAAAATTCCAGAAATTTCCTCTATTTTGGGGCAAAAAGGCAGAAATTCCTTATATTTTGTGGCAAAAATGCTGAAATTCCCTTTATTTTGAGGTAAAAAGGCTGAAATTCTTCTTATTTGGGGGTAAAATTCCAGAAATTTCCCTTATTTGTGGCAAAAAGGCAGAAATTTCTCTAAATTTGTGGCAAAATTGCAGAAATTTCACTTATTGCAGGGCATAATTCAAAAATTCCTTATATGTTGGAGGAAGAAGACAAAAATTCCGTTTATTTTTGAATAAAAATGCAGAAATTTCACTTATTTTGAGGTTAAAAGGCAGAAATTCCTTTTATTTTGGGGCAAAAATGAAGAAATTTCCTTTTTTGTGGCAAAAGGTATACATTCCTCTTATTTTTGGGAAAAAAAGCAGAAATTCCCCGTATTTTGGAGCAAAATTGCAGAAATTCCCCTAGTTGTGGGGCAAAAAGGCAGAAATTCTCTATTTATTGGGTCAAAAGGACAGAAATTCTCCTTATTTTGGGGCAAAACTCAGAAATTCCACTTATGTTGGGGCAAAATTCCAGAATTTTCACTTATTTCAGGGTAATAAGTCAGAAATCCCCTTATTATTGGGCAAAAAAGACAGAAACTTCCTTTGTTTTGGGGTAAAAAGACAGAAATTTCAATTTTTTAGAGGCAAAAAGGCAGAAATTCCCCTTATTTTGGAGCAAAAATGAAGAAATTTTTTTATGGCCAAAAGGTATGCATTCCCCTTATTATCAGGCAAAAGGGCAAAAATTCCTTGTATTTTGGAACAAAATTGCAGAAATTCCCCTAATTTTGAGGCAAAAGGCAGAAATTCCATTTATTTTGGTGCAAAAATCAGAAATTCCCCTTATTTTGGGACAAAATTCCAGAAATTTCCTTTATTTTGGGGCAAAATTGCAGGAATTTACCTTATTTTGAGGTAAAATTGCAGAAATTTCCCTTATTTTGTGGTAAAATTGCTGAAATTTCAAATATTTCATGGCAAAATGGCAGAAATTTCCCTTATTTTGTGGCAAAAAATGAAATCCCTAATTTTTGGCTAAAATTGAAGAAATTTCACTTATTTTGGGACAAAAAGACAGAAATTCCACTTAATTTCGTGCATAAAGGCAGAAATGACCCGTATTTTGGAGCAAAATTGCAGAAATTCCCCTTATATTGGTGAAAAATGCAGAAATTCCCTTTATTTGGGGCAAAAAGGCAGAAATTCTCCATATGTTTGTGCAAAAAAGCTGAAATTCCCTTTATTTTGAGGTAAAATGTTGAAATTCCCCATATTTGGGTTCAAAACGCAGAAATTCCCCTAATTTTGGGGCAAAAAGGCACAAATTTCCCTTATTTTCAGGCAAAAATGCAGAAATTTCATTTATTTCAGGGCAAAGAGTCAGAAATTCCCTTTATTTTGGGGCAAAAAGCAGAAATTTCTTTTATTATGGTACAAAATTGAAGAAATTTTCATTATTTTGGAACAATAAGCAGAAATTCCCCATATTTTGGGGCAAAAGGCAGAAATTTTTTTTTATTTTGAGGTAAAATGCAGAAATTCCCCTTATTTAGAGGTAAAATGCAGAAATTCTTCAGATATTGGGGGGAAATGCAGAAATTCCCTTTATTTTGGAGCTAAAAGGCAGAAATTCCCCATATTTTGAAGCAAAATTGCAGAAATTCTCATAATGTTCGGGCAAAAAGGCAGAAAATCTCCTTATTTTGGGGCAAAAAGACAGAAAATCTCCTTTTTTCGGAAGCAAAAATCAAAAATTCCCCTTATTTTGGGGCAAAATTGCAGAAATTTTCTTGACATTGGGGCAAAATTGCAGAAATTTCCCTTATTTTGGGGCAAAATTGCAGAAATTTCACTTATTTCAGAGAAAAGGCTGAAATTTTCTTATTTTGGGGCAAAAAGGCAAAAATTTCTTTTATTTTCGAACAAAATTGCAGAAATTTTTTTTATCTTGGGTCAAAAAAGCAGAAATTCCCCATATTTTGGGGCAAAAAGGCAGAAATTCCCCTTATTTTGAGGTAAATAGCCTGAAATTCCCCTTATTTTTGGGCAAAAAGTCAGAAATTTCCCTTATTTTGGGGGAAAAGACAGAAATTTCATTTATTTTGGGGGAAAAGGCAGAAATTTCACTTATTTTGAGTCAAAAAGGCGGAAAATCCCCTTATTTTCGGGCAAAAATGAAGAAATTTCCTTTTTTTATGGCAAAAACGTATACATTCCTATTATTTTCGGGCAAGAAGGCAGAAATTCCCCGTATTTTGGAGCAAAATTGCAGAAATTTCCCTAATAATGTGGCAAAAAGGCAGAAATTCCCATTATTTTGGGGTAAAACTGCATAAATTTCACTTATTTTGCGGCAAAATGCAGAAATTCCCCTTATTTTCGGTGAAAAAGGCAGAAAATCTCCGTATTTTGGAGCAAGATTAAAGAAATTCACCTAATTTTGGGGTAAAAAATACAGTAATTTTCTTTATTTTTGGTCAAAAAAGCAGAAATTCTCCTTATTTTGGGGCAAAAGGCAGAAATTCCCCTTATTTTAGGGCAAAATTGCAGAAATTTCCTTTATTTGTAGGCAAAAAACAGAAATTCCTTTTACTTTCGGGCAAAAATGTAGAAATTTCCAATTTTTGTGGCAAAAAAATATGCATTCCCCTTATTTTCGGTCAAAAGGCAGAAATTCCCCGTATTTTGGAGCAAAATGGCAGAAATTCTCCTTATTTTGGGGCAAAATGTGAAATCCCTAATTTTTGGCTAAAATTGAGGAAATTTCACTTATTTCGGGACAAAAAGGCAGAAATTCCACTTAATTTCGGGCATAAAAGAAGAAATGACCCGTATTTTGGAGCAAAATTGCAGAAATTCCTTTAATATTGGTGCATAAATGCAGAAATTCCCTTTATTTTGGGGCAAAAAGGCAGAAATTCTCCATATTTTGGTGCAAAAAGTCTGAAATTCCTTTTATTTTAAGGTAAAATGCTGTAATTCTCCATATTTTGGAGCAAAAGGCAGAAATTCCTTTTATTTTGGGACAGAAAGGCACAAATTTCTATTATTTTTGGGCAAAATTGCAGAAATTTCATTTATTTCATGGCAAAAATCAGAAATTTCCCTTATTTTGGGGTAAAAAGCAGAAATTTCTGTTGTTATGGTACAAAATTGAAGAAATTTTTCTTATTTTGGAACAAAAAGGCAGAAATTCCCCGTATTTTGGGGCAAAAGGCAGAAATTCTTCTTATTTTGAGGTAAAATGCAGAAATTCCCCTTATTTAGAGGTAAAATGCAGAAATTCCCCAAATATTGGGGAAAAATGCAGAAATTCCCTTTATTTTGGGGCAAAAAGGCAGAAATTCCCTGTGTTTTGAAGCAAAATTGCAGAAATACTCATAATTTTCGCGCAAAAAGGCAGAAATTCTCCTTATTTTGGGGCAAAAAGACAGAAAATCGTTTATTTTCGGGAACATAAAGTCAGAAATTCCCCTTATTTTGGGGCAAAATTGCAGAAATTTTCTAAACATCGGGGTAAAATTGCAGAAATTTCCCTTATTTGAGGGTAAAATTGGAGAAATTTCACTTATTTCAGAAAAAAGGCAGAAATTTTCTTATTTTGTGGCAAAAAAACAATTTCTTTTTTTGGTACAAAATTGCAGAAACTTTTCTTATTTTGGGGCAAAAAGGCAGAAATTCCCCATATTTTGTGGCAAAAAGGCAGAAATTCCCCTTATTTTGAAATAAATAGGCTGAAATTCCCCTTATTTTCGGGCAAAAAGTCAGAAATTCCCCTTATTTTAAGGCAAAAAGACAGAAATTTCATTTACTTTTGGGGAAAAGGCAGAAATTGCACTTATTTTGAGTCAAAAAGGCGGAAAATCCCATTATTTTCAGGCAAAAATGAAGAAATTTCCCTTTTTTATGGCAAAAAGGGATACATTCCTTTTATTTTCGGGCAAAAAGGCAGAAATTCCTCGTATTTTGGAGCAAAATTGCAGAAATTCCCCTAATTTGTGGCAAAAAGGCAGAATTTCCCCTTATTTTGGCTTGAAACTGCAGAAATTTCACTTATTTCGCGGCAAAATGCAGAAATTCCCCTTATTTTCAGCGAGAAAGGCAGAAAATCCCCGTATTTTGGAGCAAAATTGTAGAAATTCCCCTAATTGTGGGGCAAAAATGCAAAAATTCCCTATATGTTGGGGCAAAAAGACAGAAATTCTTCTTATTTTGGGGCAAACCTCAGAAATGCCACTTATTTTGGGGCAAAATTCTAGAAATTTCCCTTATTTTGGGGCACAATTGCAGAAATTTCACTTATTTTGGGGCAAAATTGAAGAAATTTCACTTATTTCCGGGAAAAAAGGCAGAAATTTTCCTTATTTTGGGGCAAATGCAGAAATTCCTAATATTTTGTGGCAAAAATGCCGAAATTCCCCTTATTTTGAGGTAAAAAGGCTGAAATTCCCCTTATTTGGGGGCAAAAAGGCAGAAATTTCCCTTATGTTGAGGCAAAATTGCAGAAATTTCACATATTTCAGGGTAATAAGTCAGAAATTTCCCTTATTTTGGGGCAAAAAAGACAGAAATTCTTTTTGTTTTGGGGGAAAAAAAACAAATTCTACTTATTTAGAGGCAAAAAGGCAAAAATTTCCCTTATTTTGGAGCAAAAATGAAGAAATTTCCCTTTTTTATTGCAAAAAGGTATGCATTCCCCTTATTTTCGGGCAAAAAGGCAGAAATTCCCCGTATTTTGGAGCAAAATGGCAGAAATTCCCCTTATTTTGGGGCAAAAAGATGAAATCCCTAATTTTTGGCTAAAATTGAAGAATTTTCACTTATTTCGGGACAGAAACGCAGAAATTCCACTTAATTTTGGGCATAAAGGCAGAAATGACCCGTATTTTGGAACAAAATTGCAGATATTCTCCTAATATTGGTGCAAAAATGCAGATTCCCTATATTTTGGGACAAATAGGCAGAAATTCTCCATATTTTGGTGCAAAAAGACTGAAATTCCCCTTATTTTGAGGTAAAATGCTGAAATTCCCCATATTTTGGGGCAAAAGGCCGAAATTCCCTTTATTTTGGGGCAAAAAGGCACAAATTTCCCTTATTTTCAGGCAAAATTGCAGAAATTTCATTTATTTCAGGGCAAAAAGTCAGAAATTCCCCTTATTTTGGGGCATAAAGCAGAAATTTCTTTTGTTATGGTACAAAATTGAAGAAATTTTTTTTATTTTAAAACAAAAAGGCAAAAATTCCCCATATGTTGGGGCAAAAGGCAGAAATTCTTCTTATTTTGAGGTAAAATGCAGAAATTCCCCTTATTTAGTGGTAAAATGCAGAAATTCCCCAAATATTGGGGAAAATGCAGAAATTCCCTTTATTTTGTGGCTAAAAGACACAAATTCCCTGTATTTTAGTGCAAAATTGCAGAAATTTCCCTTATTTGAGGGCAAAAAAACAGAAATTCCTCTTACTTTGGGGCAAAAATTAAAAAATTTCCTTTTTTTATGGCAAAAAGGTATGCATTCCCCTTATTTTCAGGCAAAAAGGCAGAAATTCTCTGTATTTTGGAGCAAAATTGCAGAAATTTTCCTTATTGTGGGGCAAAAAGTCAGAAAAAATCCCTATATGTTGGGGCAAACCTCAGAAATTCCACTTATTTTGGGGAAACTTTTTAGAAATTTCTCTTATTTTGGGGCAAAATTGCAGAAATTTCACTTATTTTCGGGCAAGATTGAAGAAATTTCACTTATTTCAGGAAAAAAAGGCAGAATTTTTCCTTATATTGGGGCAAAAAGGCAGAAATTCCTAATATTTTGTGGTAAAATGCAGAAATTCCCCTTAATTTGAGGTAAAAAGGCTGAAATTCCCCTTATTTGGAGGCAAAAAGGGAGAAATTTCTCTTATGTTGGTAGAAAGTTGCAGAAATTTCACTTATTTCAGGGTAATAAGGCAGAAATTCCCCTTATTTTGGGCCAAAAAAGACAGAAATTCCTTGTGTTTTGGGGGAAAAAACAGAAATTCAACTTAATTAGAGGCAAAGAGGCAGAAATTCCCCTTAATTTGGAGCAAAAATGAAGAAATTTCCCTTTTTTATGGCAAAAAGGTATGCATTCCCCTTATTTTCGGGCAAAAAGGCAGAAATTCCCCATATTTTGGAGCAAAATTGCAGAAATTCCCCTAATTTTGAGGCAAAAGGCAGAAATTCCCTTTATTTTGGGGCAAAAATCAGAAATTCCCCGTATTTTAGGACAAAATTCCAAAAATTTTCTTTATTTTGGAGCAAAATTGCAGAAATTTACCTTATTTAGGGGCAAAATTGCAGGAATTTAACTTATTTGGGGCAAAATTGCAGTAATTTCACTTATTTTCAGGTAAAAAGGCTGAAATTTCCTTTATTTTGCGGCAAAAAGGGAGAAATTCCCTTTATTTTGG
This sequence comes from Micromys minutus, assembly GCF_963924665.1. Taxonomy (NCBI): domain Eukaryota; kingdom Metazoa; phylum Chordata; class Mammalia; order Rodentia; family Muridae; genus Micromys; species Micromys minutus. Next base: position 81,494 of record NW_027667943.1, read on the forward strand.
AGCAAAATTGCAGAAATTTTCCATACTTTGAGGCAAAAAGGCAGAAATTCCTTATATTTTGTGGCAAAAAGGCAGAAATTTCCCTTATTTTGAGGTAATAAGGCTGAAATTCCCCTTATTTTGGGGCAAAAAGGCAGAAATTCCCCTTATTTTGTGGTAAAATTGCAGAAATTTCAAATATTTCAGGGCAAAATGGCTAAATTTCCACTTATTTTGGGGCAAAAAGATGAAATCCCTAATTTTTGGCTAAAATTGAAGAAATTTCACTTATTTCGGGACAAAAAGGCAGAAATTCCACTTAATTTCAGGCAAAAAGGCAGAAATGACCCGTATTTTGGAGCAAAATTGCAGAAATTCCCTATTATTGGTACAAAAATGCAGAAATTCCCTTTATTTTGGGGCAAAAAGGCAGAAATTCTCCATATTTTGGTGCAAAAAGGCTGAAATTTCCCTTATTTTGAGGTAAAATGCTGAAATTCCACATATTTTGGGGCAAAGGCAGAAATTCCCCTTAATTTGGGGCAAAAAGGCACAAATTTCCCTTATTTTCGGGCAAAATTGCAGAAATTTCATTTATTTCAGGGCAAAAAGTCAGAAAGTCCCCTTATTTTGGGGCAAAAAGCAGAAATTTCTTTTATTATGATACAAAATTGAAGAAATTTTCCTTATTTTTGAACAAATGCAGAAATTAGCCATATTTTGGAGCAAAAGGCAGAAATTCTTCTTATTTTGAGGTAAAATGCAGAAATTCCCCTTATTTAGAGGTAAAATGCAGAAATTCCCCAAATATTGGGGGAAAATTCAGAAAATCCCTTTATTTTGGGCTAAAAGGCAGAAATTTCCCGTATTTTAAAGGAAAATTGCAGAAATTCTTATAATTTTCGGGCAAAAAGGCAGAAATTCTCTTTATTTTGGGTCAAAAAGACAGAAATTCTCCTTATTTTGGGGAAAAACTCAGAAATTCCACTTATTTTGGGGCAAAATTCCAGAAATTTCCCTTATTTTGGGGCAAAATTGCAGAAATTTCACTTATTTTGGGGAAAAATTGCAGAAATTTCACTTATTTTAGGGTAATAAGTCAGAAATTCCCCTTATTATTGGGCAAAAAAGACAGAAATTCCCTTTGTTTTGGGGAAAAAGACAGAAATTCCACTTATTTAGAAGCAAAAAGGCAGAAATTCCCCTTATTTTGGAGCAAAAATGAAATTTCCCTTTTTTATGGCCAAAAGGTATGCATTCCCCTTATTTTCGGGCAAAAATGCAGAAATTCCCTGTATTTTGGAACAAAATTGCAGAAATTTCCCTAATTTTGAAGCAAAAGGCAGAAAATCCCTTTATTTTGGTGCAAAAATCAGAAATTCCCCTTATTTTGGGGCAAAATTCCAGAAATTTCCTTTATTTTGGGGCAAAATTGCAGGAATTTACCTTATTTTGAGGTAAAATTTCAAAAATTTCACTTATTTTCAGGTAAAAAGTCTGAAATTTCCTTTATTTTGGAGCAAAAAGGGAGAAATTCCCCTTATTTTGGGGCAAAAAAAGCAGAAATTCCTTATATTTTGGGGCAAAAAGGCATAAATTCCTTATATTTTGTGGCAAAAATGCAGAAATTCTCCTTTTTTTGAGGTAAAAAGGCTGAAATTCCCCTTATTTTGAGGCAAAAAGGCAGAAATTTCCCTTATTTTAAGGTAAAATTGGTGAAATTTCAAATATTTCATGGCAAAATGGCAGAAATTCTTTTTATTTTGGGGCAAAAAATGTAATCCCTAATTTTTGGCTAAAATTTAATAAATTTCACTTATTTTGGGACAAAATGGCAGAAATTCCACTTAATTTCGGGTAAAAAGGTAGAAATGACCCGTATTTTGGAGCAAAATTGTGGAAATTCCCCTTATATTGGTGCATAAATGCAGAAATTCCCTTTATTTGGGGCAAAAAGGCAGAAATTCTCCATATTTTTGCAAAAAGGCTGAAATTCCCTTTATTTTGAGGTAAAATGCAGAAATTCACCAAATATTGTGGGAAAATGCAGAAATTCCCTGTATTTTGGAGCTAAAAGGCAGAAATTCCCCATATTTTGAAGCAAAATTGCAAAAATTCTCATAATATTCGTGCAAAAAGGCAGAAATTCTCCTTATTTTGGGGTAAAAAGACAGAAAATCTCCTTTTTTTGGGAGTAAAAATCAGAAATTCCCCTTATTTTGGGGCAAAATTGCAGAAATTTCCTTGACATTGGGGCAAAATTGCAGAATTTTCCCTTATTTTGGGGCAAAATTGCAGAAATTTCACTTATTTCAGAGAAAAGGCAGAAATTTTTTATTTTGGGGCAAAAAGGCAGAAATTTCTTTTATTTTCGAACAAAATTGCAGAAATTTTTCTTATTTTGGGTCAAAAAGGCAGAAATTCCCCATATTTTGGGGCAAAAAGGCAGAAATTCTTCTTATTTTGGGGGAAAAAGACAGAAATTTCATTTATTTTGGGGGAAAAGGCAGAAATTTCAGTTATTTTGAGTCAAAAATCGGAAAATCCCCTTATTTTCGGGCAAAAATGAAGAAATTTCCCTTTTTTATGGCAAAAAGGTATACATTCCTATTATTTTCGGGCAAGAAGGCAGAAATTCCCCGTATTTTGGAGCAAAATTGCAGAAATTCCCCTAATTTTTTGGCAAAAAGGCAGAAATTCCCCTTATTTTGGGGTAAAACTGCATAAATTTCACTTATTTCGCGGCAAAATGCAGAAATTCCCCTTATTTTCGGCGAAAAAGGCAGAAAATCCCCGTATTTTGGAGCAAAATTGAAGAAACTCACCTAATTTTGGGGTAAAAAATACGGTAATTTTCTTTATTTTTGGGTAAAAAGGCAGAAATTCTTTTTATTTTGGGGAAAAAGGCAGAAATTCCCCTTATTTTAGGGCAAAATTGCAAAAATTTCCCTTATTTGTGGGCAAAAATCAGAAATTCCTCTTACTTTGGGGCAAAAATGAAGAAATTTCCAATTTTTATGGCAAAAAGTTATGCATTCCCCTAATTTTCGGCCAAAAAGGCAGAAATTCCCCGTATTTTGGAGCAAAATTGCAGAAATTCCCCTAACTGTGGGGTTAAAAGGCAGAAATTCCCTATATGTTGGGGCAAAAAGACAGAAATTCTCATTATTTTGGGGTAAACCTCAAAAATTCCACTTATTTTGGGGCAAAATTTCAGAAATTTCCCTTATTTTGGGGCAAAAATGCAGAAATTTCACTTATTTCAGGAAAAAAAGGCAGAAATTTTCCTTATTTTGGGGCAAAAAGGCAGAAATTCTTAATATTTTGTGGCAAAAATGCAGAAATTCCCTTTATTTTGAGGTAAAATTGCTGAAATCCCCTTATTTGGGGGCAAAAAGGCAGAAATTTCCTATATGTTGGGGCAAAATTGCAGAAATTTCACTTATTTCAGGGTAATAACTCAGAAATTCCCCTTATTTTGAGGCAAAAAGACAGAAATTCCCTTTGTTTTGGGGGGAAAAGACAGAATTTCCACTTATTTAGAGGCAAAAATGCAGAAATTCCCCTTATTTTGGAGCAAAAATGAAGAAATTTCCCTTTTTTATGGCAAAAAGGTATGCATTCCCCTTATTTTCGGGCAAAAAGGCAGAAATTCCCAGTATTTTGGAGCAAAATGGCAGAAATTCTCCTTATCTTGGGGCAAAAAGATGAAATCCCTAATTTTTGGCTAAAATTGAAGATATTTCACTTATTTCGGGACAAAAAGGCAGAAATTCCACTTAATTTCGGGCATAAAGGCAGAAATGACCCGTATTTTGGAGCAAAATAGCAGAAATTCCCCTAATATTGGTGCAAAAATGCAGAAATTCCCTTTAATTTGGGTCAAAAATGCAGAAATTCTCCATATTTTAGTGTAAAAATTCTGAAATTCCCCTTATTTTGAAGTAAAATGCTGTAATTCCCCATATGTTGGAGCAAAAGGCAGAAATTCCTTTTATTTTGGGGCGAAAAGGCACAAATTTCCCTTATTTTCGGGCAAAATTGCAGAAATTTCATTTATTTCATGGCAAAAAGTCAGAAATTTCCCTTATTTTGGGGTAAAAAGCAGAAATTTCTATTGTTATGGTACAACATTGAAGAAATTTTCCTCATTTTGGAACAAAAAGGCAGAAATTCCCCGTATTTTGGGGCAAAAGGCAGAAATTCTTTTTATTTTGAGGTAAAATGCAGAAATTCCCCTTATTTAGAGGTAAAATGCAGAAATTCCCCAAATATTGGGGAAAAATGCAGAAATTCCCTTTATTTTGGGGCAAAAAGGCAGAAATTCCCTGTGTTTTGAAGCAAAATTGCAGAAATTCTCATAATTTTCGCGCAAAAAGGCAGAAATTCTCTTTATTTTGGGGCAAAAAGACAGAAAATCGTTTATTTTCGGGAACATAAAGTCAGAAATTCCCCTTATTTTGGGGCAAAATTGCAGAAATTTCCTTTATATTGGGGCAAAATTGCAGAAATTTCCGTTATTTTGGGGCAAAATTGGAGAAATTTCACTTATTTCAGAAAAAAGGCAGAAATTTTCTTATTTTGGGGCAAAAAAACAAAGATTTCTTTTCATTCCCTTTATTTTCGGGCAAAAAGGCAGAAATTCCCCGTATTTTTGAGCAAAATTGCAGAAATTCCCCTAATTGTGGGGCAAAAAGGCAGAAATTCCCTATATGTTGGGGCAAAAAGAAAGAAATTCTCCTTATTTTGGTGCAAAACTCAGAAATTCCACTTATTTTGGGGCAAAATTCCAGAAATTTCCCTTATTTTGACACAAAATTGCAGAAATTTCACTTATTTTGGCAAAAAATTGAAGAAATTTCACTTATTTCAGAGAAAAAAGGCAGAAATTTTCTTTATTTTGAGGTAAAAAGGCTGAAATTCCCCTTATTTAGAAGCAATGAGGCAGAAATACCCCTTATTTTGGGGTAAAATTTAAGAAATTTCAAATATTTCAGGGCAAAATGGCAGAAATTCCCCTTATTTTGGGGCAAAAAGATGAAATCCCTAATTTTTGGCTAAAATTGAAGAAATTTCACTTATTTCGGGACAAAAAAGGCAGAAATTCCACTTAATTTCGGGCAAAAAGGCAAAAATGACCCGTATTTTGGAGAAAATTTGCAGAAATTCCCCTAATCTTGTGCAAAAATGCAAAAATTCCTTTTATTTTGGTGCAAAAAGGCAGAAATTCTCCATATTTTGGTGCAAAAATCAGAAATTTCCCTTATTTTGATGTAAAATGCTGAAATTCCCCATATTTTGGGACAAAAGGCAGAAATTTCTCTTATTTTGGGGCAAATGTGCAGAAATTTCACTTATTTCAGGGTACTAAGTCAGAAATTTTTCTTATTTTGGGGCAAAAAGACAGAAATTTTTTTTGTTTTGGAGAAAAAAGACAGAAATTCCACTTATTTAGAGGCAAAAAGGCAAAAGTTCCCCTTATTTTGGAGCAAAAATGAAGAAATTTCCCTTTTTTATGGCAAAAAAGTATGCATTCTTCTTATTTTCAGACAAAAAGGCAGAAATTCCCCATATTTTGGGGCAAAAGTCAGAAATTCTTCTTATTTTGGGGCAAAATTGCAGAACTTTCCCTAATTGTGGGGCAAAAAAACAAAAATTCCCCTTATTTTGTGGCAAAATTGCAGAAATTTCTTTTATTGTAGGGCAAAATTGCAGAAATTTCACTAATTGTGTGGCAAAAAGGCAGAAATTCTCCTTATTTTGGGGCAAAATTAAGAAATTCCACATATTTTGCGGCAAAATTGCGGAAATTTCCCTTATTTGGGGCAAAATTGCAGTAATTTCACTTATTTTCAGGTAAAAAGGCTGAAATTTTCTTTATTTTGGGGCAAAAAAGTAGAAATTCCCCTTATTTTGGGGCAAAATTGCAGACATTTCCTTTATTATGGGGCAAAAAGGCAGAAATTCCGTATATTTTGTGGCAAAAATGCAGAAATTCCCCTTATTTTGAGTTAAAAAGGCTGAAATTCCCCTTATTTGGGAGCAAAAAGGCAGAAATTTCCCTTATATTGGGGCAAAATTGCAGAAATTTCACTTAATTCAGGGTAATAAGTCAGAAATTCCCCTTATTTTGGGGCAAAAAAGAGTGAAATTCCCTTTGTTTTGGGGGAAAAAGACAGAAATTCCACTTATTTAGAGGCAAAAAGGCAGAAATTCCCCTTATTTTGGAGCAAAAATGAAGAAATTTCTTTTTTATATGGCAAAAAATATGCATTCCCCTTATTTTCAGGCAAAAAGGCAGAAATTCCCCGTATTTTGGAGCAAAATTGCAGAAATTCCCCTAATTGTGGGGCAAAAATGCAGAAATTTTTTATATGTTGGGGCAAAAAGACAGAAATTCTCCTTATTTTGGGGCAAAACTCAGAAATTCCACTTATTTTGGGGCAAAATTGCATAAATTTCACTTATTTCTGAGAAAAAAGGCAGAAATTTTCCTTATTTTGGGGCATAAAGGCAGAAATTCCTAATATTTTGTGGCAAAAATGCAGAAATTCCCCTTATTTTGAAGTAAAAAGGCTGAAATTTCCTTTATTTGGGGGCAAAAAGGCAGAAATTTCAATTATTTTGGGGAAAAATTCCAGAAATTACACTTATTTCAGGGTAATAAGTCAGAAATTCCCCTAATTTTGGGGCAAAAAAGTCATAAATTCCCTTTGTTTTGGGGTAAAAAGACAGAAATTCCACTTATTTAGAGGCAACAAGGCAGAAATTTCTTTTATTTTGGTACAAAATTGCAGAAATTTTTGTTATTTTGGGGCAAAAAGCAGAAATTCCCCATATGTTGGGGCAAAAAGGAAGAAATTACCTTTATTTTGAGGTAAAAAGTCTGAAATTCCTTTTATTTTTGGCCAAAAAGTCAGATATTCCCTTTATTTTGGGGCAAAAAGATAGAAATTTAATTTATTTTTGGGGAAAACGCAAAAATTTCACTTATTTTGAGTCAAAAATGCGGAAAATTCTCTTATTTTCGGGCAAAAATGAAGAAATTTCCCTTTTTATGGCAAAAAGGTATACATTTTTTGTTATTTCAGGCAAAAAGGCAGAAATTCCTTGTATTTCTGAGCAAAATTACAGAAATTCCTCTAATTTCGGGGCAAAAAGGCAGAAATTCCCCTTATTTTGGGGTAAAACTGCAGAAATTTCACTTATTTCGCGGCAAAATGGCAGAAATTCCCCTTATTTTCGGCGAAAAAGGCAGAAAATCCCCGTATTATGGAGCAAAATTGCAGAAATTCACCTAATTTTGGAATAAATAATACAGTAATTTTATTTATTTAGGGGCAAAAGGGCAGAAATTCACCTTATTTTGAGGCAAAAGGCAGAAATTCCCCTTATTTTAGGGCAAAATTGAAGAAATTTTCCTTATTTGGGGGCAAAAAACAGAAATTCCCCTTATTTTGGGGCAAAATTGCAGAAATTTACCTAATTATGGGGAAAAATTGCAGAAATTTCCCTTATTTTAGGGCAAAATTGCAGAAATTTCACTTATTTCAGAGAAAAAAAGCGAAATTTTTTCTTATTTAGGGGCAAAAAGGCAAAAATTCCCATTATTTTGGGGCAAAATGCAGAAATTTTTCTTATTTTGGGGCAAAAAAGACAGAAATTCTCTTTGTTTTGGGGGAAAAAGACAGAAATTCCACTTATTTAGAGGCAAAAAGGCAGAAATTCCCCTTATTTTGGAGCAAAAATGAAGAAATTTCCCTTTTTTATGGCAAAGGTAAACATTCCCCTTATTTTCATGCAAAGAGGCAGAAATCCCCCGCATTTTGGAGAAAAATTGCAGAAATTCCCCGAATTGTGGGGCAAGAAGGCAGAAATTCTTTATATGTTGGGACAAAAAGACAGAAATTCTTCTTCTTTTGGGGCAAAACTCAGAAATTCCCCTTATTTTGGGGCAAAATTGCAGTAATTTCACTTATTTCAGAGAAAAAAGGCAGAAATTTTCCTTATTTTGGGGCATAAAGGCAGAAATTCCATAAATTTTGTGGCAAAAATGCAGAAATTCCCCTTATTTTGAGGTAAAAAGGCTGAAATTCCCCCTCTTTGGGGGCAAAAAGGCAGAATTTTCCCTTATATTGGGGCAAAATTGCAGAAATTTCACTTATTTCAGGGTAATAAGTCAGAAATTTTCCTTATTTTGGGGCAAAAAAGACAGAAATTCCCTTTGTTTTGGGGAAAAAAGACAGAAATCCACGTATTTAGAGGCAAAAAGGCAAAAATTTCCCTTATTTTGGAGCAAAAATGAAGAAATTTTCCTTTTTTATGGCAAATAGGTATGCATTCCCTTTATTTTCGGGCAAAAAGGCAGAAATTCCCCGTATTTTTGAGCAAAATTGCAGAAATTCCCCTAATTGTGGGGCAAAAAGGCAGAAATTCCCTATATGTTGGGGCAAAAAGAAAGAAATTCTCCTTATTTTGGTGCAAAACTCAGAAATTCCACTTATTTTGGGGCAAAATTCCAGAAATTTCCCTTATTTTGACACAAAATTGCAGAAATTTCACTTATTTTGGCAAAAAATTGAAGGAATTTCACTTATTTCAGAGAAAAAAGGCAGAAATTTTCTTTATTTTGAGGTAAAAAGGCTGAAATTCCCCTTATTTAGAAGCAATGAGGCAGAAATACCCCTTATTTTGGGGTAAAATTTAAGAAATTTCAAATATTTCAGGGCAAAATGGCAGAAATTCCCCTTATTTTGGGGCAAAAAGATGAAATCCCTAATTTTTGGCTAAAATTGAAGAAATTTCACTTATTTCGGGACAAAAAAGGCAGAAATTCCACTTAATTTCGGGCAAAAAGGCAAAAATGACCCGTATTTTGGAGAAAATTTGCAGAAATTCCCCTAATCTTGTGCAAAAATGCAAAAATTCCTTTTATTTTGGTGCAAAAAGGCAGAAATTCTCCATATTTTGGTGCAAAAATCAGAAATTTCCCTTATTTTGATGTAAAATGCTGAAATTCCCCATATTTTGGGACAAAAGGCAGAAATTTCTCTTATTTTGGGGCAAATGTGCAGAAATTTCACTTATTTCAGGGTACTAAGTCAGAAATTTTTCTTATTTTGGGGCAAAAAGACAGAAATTTTTTTTGTTTTGGAGAAAAAAGACAGAAATTCCACTTATTTAGAGGCAAAAAGGCAAAAGTTCCCCTTATTTTGGAGCAAAAATGAAGAAATTTCCCTTTTTTATGGCAAAAAAAGTATGCATTCTTCTTATTTTCAGACAAAAAGGCAGAAATTCCCCATATTTTGGGGCAAAAGTCAGAAATTCTTCTTATTTTGGGGCAAAATTGCAGAACTTTCCCTAATTGTGGGGCAAAAAAACAAAAATTCCCCTTATTTTGTGGCAAAATTGCAGAAATTTCTTTTATTGTAGGGCAAAATTGCAGAAATTTCACTAATTGTGTGGCAAAAAGGCAGAAATTCTCCTTATTTTGGGGCAAAATTAAGAAATTCCACATATTTTGCGGCAAAATTGCGGAAATTTCCCTTATTTGGGGCAAAATTGCAGTAATTTCACTTATTTTCAGGTAAAAAGGCTGAAATTTTCTTTATTTTGGGGCAAAAAAGGAGAAATTCCCCTTATTTTGGGGCAAAATTGCAGACATTTCCTTTATTATGGGGCAAAAAGGCAGAAATTCCGTATGTTTTGTGGCAAAAATGCAGAAATTCCCCTTATTTTGAGTTAAAAAGGCTGAAATTCCCCTTATTTGGGAGCAAAAAGGCAGAAATTTCCCTTATATTGGGGCAAAATTGCAGAAATTTCACTTAATTCAGGGTAATAAGTCAGAAATTCCCCTTATTTTGGGGCAAAAAAGAGTGAAATTCCCTTTGTTTTGGGGTAAAAAGACAGAAATTCCACTTATTTAGAGGCAAAAAGGCAGAAATTCCCCTTATTTTGGAGCAAAAATGAAGAAATTTCTTTTTTATATGGCAAAAAAATATGCATTCCCCTTATTTTCAGGCAAAAAGGCAGAAATTCCCTGTATTTTGGAGCAAAATTGCAGAAATTCCCCTAATTGTGGGGCAAAAATGCAGAAATTTTTTATATGTTGGGGCAAAAAGACAGAAATTCTTTTTATTTTGGGGCAAAACTCAGAAATTCCACTTATTTTGGGGCAAAATTGCATAAATTTCACTTATTTCTGAGAAAAAAGGCAGAAATTTTCCTTATTTTGGGGCATAAAGGCAGAAATTCCTAATATTTTGTGGCAAAAATGCAGAAATTCCCCTTATTTTGAAGTAAAAAGGCTGAAATTTCCTTTATTTGGGGGCAAACAGGCAGAAATTTCAATTATTTTGGGGAAAAATTCCAGAAATTACACTTATTTCAGGGTAATAAATCAGAAATTCCCCTAATTTTGGGGCAAAAAAGTCATAAATTCCCTTTGTTTTGGGGTTAAAAGACAGAAATTCCACTTATTTAGAGGCAACAAGGCAGAAATTTCTTTTATTTTGGTACAAAATTGCAGAAATTTTTGTTATTTTGGGGCAAAAAGCAGAAATTCCCCATATGTTGGGGCAAAAAGGAAGAAATTACCTTTATTTTGAGGTAAAAAGTCTGAAATTCCTTTTATTTTTGGCCAAAAAGTCAGATATTCCCTTTATTTTGGGGCAAAAAGATAGAAATTTCATTTATTTTTGGGGAAAAGGCAAAAATTTCACTTATTTTGAGTCAAAAATGCGGAAAATTCTCTTATTTTCGGGCAAAAATGAAGAAATTTCCCTTTTTATGGCAAAAAGGTATACATTTTTTGTTATTTCAGGCAAAAAGGCAGAAATTCCTTGTATTTCTGAGCAAAATTACAGAAATTCCTCTAATTTCGGGGCAAAAAGGCAGAAATTCCCCTTATTTTGGGGTAAAACTGCAGAAATTTCACTTATTTCGCGGCAAAATGGCAGAAATTCCCCTTATTTTCGGCGAAAAAGGCAGAAAATCCCCATATTATGGAGCAAAATTGCAGAAATTCACCTAATTTTGGAATAAATAATACAGTAATTTTATTTATTTAGGGGCAAAAGGGCAGAAATTCACCTTATTTTGAGGCAAAAGGCAGAAATTCCCCTTATTTTAGGGCAAAATTGAAGAAATTTTCCTTATTTGGGGGCAAAAAACAGAAATTCCCCTTATTTTGGGGCAAAATTGCAGAAATTTACCTAATTATGGGGAAAAATTGCAGAAATTTCCCTTATTTTAGGGCAAAATTGCAGAAATTTCACTTATTTCAGAGAAAAAAGCGAAATTTTTTCTTATTTAGGGGCAAAAAGGCAAAAATTCCCATTATTTTGGGGCAAAATGCAGAAATTTTTCTTATTTTGGGGCAAAAAAGACAGAAATTCTCTTTGTTTTGGGGGAAAAAGACAGAAATTCCACTTATTTAGAGGCAAAAAGGCAGAAATTCCCCTTATTTTGGAGCAAAAATGAAGAAATTTCCCTTTTTTATGGCAAAGGTAAACATTCCCCTTATTTTCATGCAAAGAGGCAGAAATCCCCCGCATTTTGGAGAAAAATTGCAGAAATTCCCCTAATTGTGGGGCAAGAAGGCAGAAATTCTTTATATGTTGGGACAAAAAGACAGAAATTCTTCTTCTTTTGGGGCAAAACTCAGAAATTCCCCTTATTTTGGGGCAAAATTGCAGTAATTTCACTTATTTCAGAGAAAAAAGGCAGAAATTTTCCTTATTTTGGGGCATAAAGGCAGAAATTCCATAAATTTTGTGGCAAAAATGCAGAAATTCCCCTTATTTTGAGGTAAAAAGGCTGAAATTCCCCCTCTTTGGGGGCAAAAAGGCAGAATTTTCCCTTATATTGGGGCAAAATTGCAGAAATTTCACTTATTTCAGGGTAATAAGTCAGAAATTTTCCTTATTTTGGGGCAAAAAAGACAGAAATTCCCTTTGTTTTGGGGAAAAAAGACAGAAATCCACGTATTTAGAGGCTAAAAGGCAAAAATTTCCCTTATTTTGGAGCAAAAATGAAGAAATTTTCCTTTTTTATGGCAAATAGGTATGCATTCCCTTTATTTTCGGGCAAAAAGGCAGAAATTCCCCGTATTTTTGAGCAAAATTGCAGAAATTCCCCTAATTGTGGGGCAAAAAGGCAGAAATTCCCTATATGTTGGGGCAAAAAGAAAGAAATTCTCCTTATTTTGGTGCAAAACTCAGAAATTCCACTTATTTTGGGGCAAAATTCCAGAAATTTCCCTTATTTTGACACAAAATTGCAGAAATTTCACTTATTTTGGCAAAAAATTGAAGAAATTTCACTTATTTCAGAGAAAAAAGGCAGAAATTTTCTTTATTTTGAGGTAAAAAGGCTGAAATTCCCCTTATTTAGAAGCAATGAGGCAGAAATACCCCTTATTTTGGGGTAAAATTTAAGAAATTTCAAATATTTCAGGGCAAAATGGCAGAAATTCCCCTTATTTTGGGGCAAAAAGATGAAATCCCTAATTTTTGGCTAAAATTGAAGAAATTTCACTTATTTCGGGACAAAAAAGGCAGAAATTCCACTTAATTTCGGGCAAAAAGGCAAAAATGACCCGTATTTTGGAGAAAATTTGCAGAAATTCCCCTAATCTTGTGCAAAAATGCAAAAATTCCTTTTATTTTGGTGCAAAAAGGCAGAAATTCTCCATATTTTGGTGCAAAAATCAGAAATTTCCCTTATTTTGATGTAAAATGCTGAAATTCCCCATATTTTGGGACAAAAGGCAGAAATTTCTCTTATTTTGGGGCAAATGTGCAGAAATTTCACTTATTTCAGGGTACTAAGTCAGAAATTTTTCTTATTTTGGGGCAAAAAGACAGAAATTTTTTTTGTTTTGGAGAAAAAAGACAGAAATTCCACTTATTTAGAGGCAAAAAGGCAAAAGTTCCCCTTATTTTGGAGCAAAAATGAAGAAATTTCCCTTTTTTATGGCAAAAAAAGTATGCATTCTTCTTATTTTCAGACAAAAAGGCAGAAATTCCCCATATTTTGGGGCAAAAGTCAGAAATTCTTCTTATTTTGGGGCAAAATTGCAGAACTTTCCCTAATTGTGGGGCAAAAAAACAAAAATTCCCCTTATTTTGTGGCAAAATTGCAGAAATTTCTTTTATTGTAGGGCAAAATTGCAGAAATTTCACTAATTGTGTGGCAAAAAGGCAGAAATTCTCCTTATTTTGGGGCAAAATTAAGAAATTCCACATATTTTGCGGCAAAATTGCGGAAATTTCCCTTATTTGGGGCAAAATTGCAGTAATTTCACTTATTTTCAGGTAAAAAGGCTGAAATTTTCTTTATTTTGGGGCAAAAAAGGAGAAATTCCCCTTATTTTGGGGCAAAATTGCAGACATTTCCTTTATTATGGGGCAAAAAGGCAGAAATTCCGTATGTTTTGTGGCAAAAATGCAGAAATTCCCCTTATTTTGAGTTAAAAAGGCTGAAATTCCCCTTATTTGGGAGCAAAAAGGCAGAAATTTCCCTTATATTGGGGCAAAATTGCAGAAATTTCACTTAATTCAGGGTAATAAGTCAGAAATTCCCCTTATTTTGGGGCAAAAAAGAGTGAAATTCCCTTTGTTTTGGGGTAAAAAGACAGAAATTCCACTTATTTAGAGGCAAAAAGGCAGAAATTCCCCTTATTTTGGAGCAAAAATGAAGAAATTTCTTTTTTATATGGCAAAAAAATATGCATTCCCCTTATTTTCAGGCAAAAAGGCAGAAATTCCCTGTATTTTGGAGCAAAATTGCAGAAATTCCCCTAATTGTGGGGCAAAAATGCAGAAATTTTTTATATGTTGGGGCAAAAAGACAGAAATTCTTTTTATTTTGGGGCAAAACTCAGAAATTCCACTTATTTTGGGGCAAAATTGCATAAATTTCACTTATTTCTGAGAAAAAAGGCAGAAATTTTCCTTATTTTGGGGCATAAAGGCAGAAATTCCTAATATTTTGTGGCAAAAATGCAGAAATTCCCCTTATTTTGAAGTAAAAAGGCTGAAATTTCCTTTATTTGGGGGCAAACAGGCAGAAATTTCAATTATTTTGGGGAAAAATTCCAGAAATTACACTTATTTCAGGGTAATAAATCAGAAATTCCCCTAATTTTGGGGCAAAAAAGTCATAAATTCCCTTTGTTTTGGGGTTAAAAGACAGAAATTCCACTTATTTAGAGGCAACAAGGCAGAAATTTCTTTTATTTTGGTACAAAATTGCAGAAATTTTTGTTATTTTGGGGCAAAAAGCAGAAATTCCCCATATGTTGGGGCAAAAAGGAAGAAATTACCTTTATTTTGAGGTAAAAAGTCTGAAATTCCTTTTATTTTTGGCCAAAAAGTCAGATATTCCCTTTATTTTGGGGCAAAAAGATAGAAATTTCATTTATTTTTGGGGAAAAGGCAAAAATTTCACTTATTTTGAGTCAAAAATGCGGAAAATTCTCTTATTTTCGGGCAAAAATGAAGAAATTTCCCTTTTTATGGCAAAAAGGTATACATTTTTTGTTATTTCAGGCAAAAAGGCAGAAATTCCTTGTATTTCTGAGCAAAATTACAGAAATTCCTCTAATTTCGGGGCAAAAAGGCAGAAATTCCCCTTATTATGGGGTAAAACTGCAGAAATTTCACTTATTTCGCGGCAAAATGGCAGAAATTCCCCTTATTTTCGGCGAAAAAGGCAGAAAATCCCCGTATTATGGAGCAAAATTGCAGAAATTCACCTAATTTTGGAATAAATAATACAGTAATTTTATTTATTTAGGGGCAAAAGGGCAGAAATTCACCTTATTTTGAGGCAAAAGGCAGAAATTCCCCTTATTTTAGGGCAAAATTGAAGAAATTTTCCTTATTTGGGGGCAAAAAACAGAAATTCCCCTTATTTTGGGGCAAAATTGCAGAAATTTACCTAATTATGGGGAAAAATTGCAGAAATTTCCCTTATTTTAGGGCAAAATTGCAGAAATTTCACTTATTTCAGAGAAAAAAAGCGAAATTTTTTCTTATTTAGGGGCAAAAAGGCAAAAATTCCCATTATTTTGGGGCAAAATGCAGAAATTTTTCTTATTTTGGGGCAAAAAAGACAGAAATTCTCTTTGTTTTGGGGGAAAAAGACAGAAATTCCACTTATTTAGAGGCAAAAAGGCAGAAATTCCCCTTATTTTGGAGCAAAAATGAAGAAATTTCCCTTTTTTATGGCAAAGGTAAACATTCCCCTTATTTTCATGCAAAGAGGCAGAAATCCCCCGCATTTTGGAGAAAAATTGCAGAAATTCCCCTAATTGTGGGGCAAGAAGGCAGAAATTCTTTATATGTTGGGACAAAAAGACAGAAATTCTTCTTCTTTTGGGGCAAAACTCAGAAATTCCCCTTATTTTGGGGCAAAATTGCAGTAATTTCACTTATTTCAGAGAAAAAAGGCAGAAATTTTCCTTATTTTGGGGCATAAAGGCAGAAATTCCATAAATTTTGTGGCAAAAATGCAGAAATTCCCCTTATTTTGAGGTAAAAAGGCTGAAATTCCCCCTCTTTGGGGGCAAAAAGGCAGAATTTTCCCTTATATTGGGGCAAAATTGCAGAAATTTCACTTATTTCAGGGTAATAAGTCAGAAATTTTCCTTATTTTGGGGCAAAAAAGACAGAAATTCCCTTTGTTTTGGGGAAAAAAGACAGAAATCCACGTATTTAGAGGCAAAAAGGCAAAAATTTCCCTTATTTTGGAGCAAAAATGAAGAAATTTTCCTTTTTTATGGCAAATAGGTATGCATTCCCTTTATTTTCGGGCAAAAAGGCAGAAATTCCCCGTATTTTTGAGCAAAATTGCAGAAATTCCCCTAATTGTGGGGCAAAAAGGCAGAAATTCCCTATATGTTGGGGCAAAAAGAAAGAAATTCTCCTTATTTTGGTGCAAAACTCAGAAATTCCACTTATTTTGGGGCAAAATTCCAGAAATTTCCCTTATTTTGACACAAAATTGCAGAAATTTCACTTATTTTGGCAAAAAATTGAAGAAATTTCACTTATTTCAGAGAAAAAAGGCAGAAATTTTCTTTATTTTGAGGTAAAAAGGCTGAAATTCCCCTTATTTAGAAGCAATGAGGCAGAAATACCCCTTATTTTGGGGTAAAATTTAAGAAATTTCAAATATTTCAGGGCAAAATGGCAGAAATTCCCCTTATTTTGGGGCAAAAAGATGAAATCCCTAATTTTTGGCTAAAATTGAAGAAATTTCACTTATTTCGGGACAAAAAAGGCAGAAATTCCACTTAATTTCGGGCAAAAAGGCAAAAATGACCCGTATTTTGGAGAAAATTTGCAGAAATTCCCCTAATCTTGTGCAAAAATGCAAAAATTCCTTTTATTTTGGTGCAAAAAGGCAGAAATTCTCCATATTTTGGTGCAAAAATCAGAAATTTCCCTTATTTTGATGTAAAATGCTGAAATTCCCCATATTTTGGGACAAAAGGCAGAAATTTCTCTTATTTTGGGGCAAATGTGCAGAAATTTCACTTATTTCAGGGTACTAAGTCAGAAATTTTTCTTATTTTGGGGCAAAAAGACAGAAATTTTTTTTGTTTTGGAGAAAAAAGACAGAAATTCCACTTATTTAGAGGCAAAAAGGCAAAAGTTCCCCTTATTTTGGAGCAAAAATGAAGAAATTTCCCTTTTTTATGGCAAAAAAGTATGCATTCTTCTTATTTTCAGACAAAAAGGCAGAAATTCCCCATATTTTGGGGCAAAAGTCAGAAATTCTTCTTATTTTGGGGCAAAATTGCAGAACTTTCCCTAATTGTGGGGCAAAAAAACAAAAATTCCCCTTATTTTGTGGCAAAATTGCAGAAATTTCTTTTATTGTAGGGCAAAATTGCAGAAATTTCACTAATTGTGTGGCAAAAAGGCAGAAATTCTCCTTATTTTGGGGCAAAATTAAGAAATTCCACATATTTTGCGGCAAAATTGCGGAAATTTCCCTTATTTGGGGCAAAATTGCAGTAATTTCACTTATTTTCAGGTAAAAAGGCTGAAATTTTCTTTATTTTGGGGCAAAAAAGGAGAAATTCCCCTTATTTTGGGGCAAAATTGCAGACATTTCCTTTATTATGGGGCAAAAAGGCAGAAATTCCGTATGTTTTGTGGCAAAAATGCAGAAATTCCCCTTATTTTGAGTTAAAAAGGCTGAAATTCCCCTTATTTGGGAGCAAAAAGGCAGAAATTTCCCTTATATTGGGGCAAAATTGCAGAAATTTCACTTAATTCAGGGTAATAAGTCAGAAATTCCCCTTATTTTGGGGCAAAAAAGAGTGAAATTCCCTTTGTTTTGGGGGAAAAAGACAGAAATTCCACTTATTTAGAGGCAAAAAGGCAGAAATTCCCCTTATTTTGGAGCAAAAATGAAGAAATTTCTTTTTTATATGGCAAAAAAATATGCATTCCCCTTATTTTCAGGCAAAAAGGCAGAAATTCCCCGTATTTTGGAGCAAAATTGCAGAAATTCCCCTAATTGTGGGGCAAAAATGCAGAAATTTTTTATATGTTGGGGCAAAAATACAGAAATTCTTTTTATTTTGGGGCAAAACTCAGAAATTCCACTTATTTTGGGGCAAAATTGCATAAATTTCACTTATTTCTGAGAAAAAAGGCAGAAATTTTCCTTATTTTGGGGCATAAAGGCAGAAATTCCTAATATTTTGTGGCAAAAATGCAGAAATTCCCCTTATTTTGAAGTAAAAAGGCTGAAATTTCCTTTATTTGGGGGCAAAAAGGCAGAAATTTCAATTATTTTGGGGAAAAATTCCAGAAATTACACTTATTTCAGGGTAATAAATCAGAAATTCCCCTAATTTTGGGGCAAAAAAGTCATAAATTCCCTTTGTTTTGGGGTTAAAAGACAGAAATTCCACTTATTTAGAGGCAAAAAGGCAGAAATTTCTTTTATTTTGGTACAAAATTGCAGAAATTTTTGTTATTTTGGGGCAAAAAGCAGAAATTCCCCATATGTTGGGGCAAAAAGGAAGAAATTACCTTTATTTTGAGGTAAAAAGTCTGAAATTCCTTTTATTTTTGGCCAAAAAGTCAGATATTCCCTTTATTTTGGGGCAAAAAGATAGAAATTTCATTTATTTTTGGGGAAAAGGCAAAAATTTCACTTATTTTGAGTCAAAAATGCGGAAAATTCTCTTATTTTCGGGCAAAAATGAAGAAATTTCCCTTTTTATGGCAAAAAGGTATACATTTTTTGTTATTTCAGGCAAAAAGGCAGAAATTCCTTGTATTTCTGAGCAAAATTACAGAAATTCCTCTAATTTCGGGGCAAAAAGGCAGAAATTCCCCTTATTATGGGGTAAAACTGCAGAAATTTCACTTATTTCGCGGCAAAATGGCAGAAATTCCCCTTATTTTCGGCGAAAAAGGCAGAAAATCCCCGTATTATGGAGCAAAATTGCAGAAATTCACCTAATTTTGGAATAAATAATACAGTAATTTTATTTATTTAGGGGCAAAAGGGCAGAAATTCACCTTATTTTGAGGCAAAAGGCAGAAATTCCCCTTATTTTAGGGCAAAATTGAAGAAATTTTCCTTATTTGGGGGCAAAAAACAGAAATTCCCCTTATTTTGGGGCAAAATTGCAGAAATTTACCTAATTATGGGGAAAAATTGCAGAAATTTCCCTTATTTTAGGGCAAAATTGCAGAAATTTCACTTATTTCAGAGAAAAAAAGCGAAATTTTTTCTTATTTAGGGGCAAAAAGGCAAAAATTCCCATTATTTTGGGGCAAAATGCAGAAATTTTTCTTATTTTGGGGCAAAAAAGACAGAAATTCTCTTTGTTTTGGGGGAAAAAGACAGAAATTCCACTTATTTAGAGGCAAAAAGGCAGAAATTCCCCTTATTTTGGAGCAAAAATGAAGAAATTTCCCTTTTTTATGGCAAAGGTAAACATTCCCCTTATTTTCATGCAAAGAGGCAGAAATCCCCCGCATTTTGGAGAAAAATTGCAGAAATTCCCCTAATTGTGGGGCAAGAAGGCAGAAATTCTTTATATGTTGGGACAAAAAGACAGAAATTCTTCTTCTTTTGGGGCAAAACTCAGAAATTCCCCTTATTTTGGGGCAAAATTGCAGTAATTTCACTTATTTCAGAGAAAAAAGGCAGAAATTTTCCTTATTTTGGGGCATAAAGGCAGAAATTCCATAAATTTTGTGGCAAAAATGCAGAAATTCCCCTTATTTTGAGGTAAAAAGGCTGAAATTCCCCCTCTTTGGGGGCAAAAAGGCAGAATTTTCCCTTATATTGGGGCAAAATTGCAGAAATTTCACTTATTTCAGGGTAATAAGTCAGAAATTTTCCTTATTTTGGGGCAAAAAAGACAGAAATTCCCTTTGTTTTGGGGAAAAAAAGACAGAAATCCACGTATTTAGAGGCAAAAAGGCAAAAATTTCCCTTATTTTGGAGCAAAAATGAAGAAATTTTCCTTTTTTATGGCAAATAGGTATGCATTCCCTTTATTTTCGGGCAAAAAGGCAGAAATTCCCCGTATTTTTGAGCAAAATTGCAGAAATTCCCCTAATTGTGGGGCAAAAAGGCAGAAATTCCCTATATGTTGGGGCAAAAAGAAAGAAATTCTCCTTATTTTGGTGCAAAACTCAGAAATTCCACTTATTTTGGGGCAAAATTCCAGAAATTTCCCTTATTTTGACACAAAATTGCAGAAATTTCACTTATTTTGGCAAAAAATTGAAGAAATTTCACTTATTTCAGAGAAAAAAGGCAGAAATTTTCTTTATTTTGAGGTAAAAAGGCTGAAATTCCCCTTATTTAGAAGCAATGAGGCAGAAATACCCCTTATTTTGGGGTAAAATTTAAGAAATTTCAAATATTTCAGGGCAAAATGGCAGAAATTCCCCTTATTTTGGGGCAAAAAGATGAAATCCCTAATTTTTGGCTAAAATTGAAGAAATTTCACTTATTTCGGGACAAAAAAGGCAGAAATTCCACTTAATTTCGGGCAAAAAGGCAAAAATGACCCGTATTTTGGAGAAAATTTGCAGAAATTCCCCTAATCTTGTGCAAAAATGCAAAAATTCCTTTTATTTTGGTGCAAAAAGGCAGAAATTCTCCATATTTTGGTGCAAAAATCAGAAATTTCCCTTATTTTGATGTAAAATGCTGAAATTCCCCATATTTTGGGACAAAAGGCAGAAATTTCTCTTATTTTGGGGCAAATGTGCAGAAATTTCACTTATTTCAGGGTACTAAGTCAGAAATTTTTCTTATTTTGGGGCAAAAAGACAGAAATTTTTTTTGTTTTGGAGAAAAAAGACAGAAATTCCACTTATTTAGAGGCAAAAAGGCAAAAGTTCCCCTTATTTTGGAGCAAAAATGAAGAAATTTCCCTTTTTTATGGCAAAAAAGTATGCATTCTTCTTATTTTCAGACAAAAAGGCAGAAATTCCCCATATTTTGGGGCAAAAGTCAGAAATTCTTCTTATTTTGGGGCAAAATTGCAGAACTTTCCCTAATTGTGGGGCAAAAAAACAAAAATTCCCCTTATTTTGTGGCAAAATTGCAGAAATTTCTTTTATTGTAGGGCAAAATTGCAGAAATTTCACTAATTGTGTGGCAAAAAGGCAGAAATTCTCCTTATTTTGGGGCAAAATTAAGAAATTCCACATATTTTGCGGCAAAATTGCGGAAATTTCCCTTATTTGGGGCAAAATTGCAGTAATTTCACTTATTTTCAGGTAAAAAGGCTGAAATTTTCTTTATTTTGGGGCAAAAAAGGAGAAATTCCCCTTATTTTGGGGCAAAATTGCAGACATTTCCTTTATTATGGGGCAAAAAGGCAGAAATTCCGTATGTTTTGTGGCAAAAATGCAGAAATTCCCCTTATTTTGAGTTAAAAAGGCTGAAATTCCCCTTATTTGGGAGCAAAAAGGCAGAAATTTCCCTTATATTGGGGCAAAATTGCAGAAATTTCACTTAATTCAGGGTAATAAGTCAGAAATTCCCCTTATTTTGGGGCAAAAAAGAGTGAAATTCCCTTTGTTTTGGGGGAAAAAGACAGAAATTCCACTTATTTAGAGGCAAAAAGGCAGAAATTCCCCTTATTTTGGAGCAAAAATGAAGAAATTTCTTTTTTATATGGCAAAAAAATATGCATTCCCCTTATTTTCAGGCAAAAAGGCAGAAATTCCCCGTATTTTGGAGCAAAATTGCAGAAATTCCCCTAATTGTGGGGCAAAAATGCAGAAATTTTTTATATGTTGGGGCAAAAATACAGAAATTCTTTTTATTTTGGGGCAAAACTCAGAAATTCCACTTATTTTGGGGCAAAATTGCATAAATTTCACTTATTTCTGAGAAAAAAGGCAGAAATTTTCCTTATTTTGGGGCATAAAGGCAGAAATTCCTAATATTTTGTGGCAAAAATGCAGAAATTCCCCTTATTTTGAAGTAAAAAGGCTGAAATTTCCTTTATTTGGGGGCAAAAAGGCAGAAATTTCAATTATTTTGGGGAAAAATTCCAGAAATTACACTTATTTCAGGGTAATAAATCAGAAATTCCCCTAATTTTGGGGCAAAAAAGTCATAAATTCCCTTTGTTTTGGGGTTAAAAGACAGAAATTCCACTTATTTAGAGGCAAAAAGGCAGAAATTTCTTTTATTTTGGTACAAAATTGCAGAAATTTTTGTTATTTTGGGGCAAAAAGCAGAAATTCCCCATATGTTGGGGCAAAAAGGAAGAAATTACCTTTATTTTGAGGTAAAAAGTCTGAAATTCCTTTTATTTTTGGCCAAAAAGTCAGATATTCCCTTTATTTTGGGGCAAAAAGATAGAAATTTCATTTATTTTTGGGGAAAAGGCAAAAATTTCACTTATTTTGAGTCAAAAATGCGGAAAATTCTCTTATTTTCGGGCAAAAATGAAGAAATTTCCCTTTTTATGGCAAAAAGGTATACATTTTTTGTTATTTCAGGCAAAAAGGCAGAAATTCCTTGTATTTCTGAGCAAAATTACAGAAATTCCTCTAATTTCGGGGCAAAAAGGCAGAAATTCCCCTTATTATGGGGTAAAACTGCAGAAATTTCACTTATTTCGCGGCAAAATGGCAGAAATTCCCCTTATTTTCGGCGAAAAAGGCAGAAAATCCCCGTATTATGGAGCAAAATTGCAGAAATTCACCTAATTTTGGAATAAATAATACAGTAATTTTATTTATTTAGGGGCAAAAGGGCAGAAATTCACCTTATTTTGAGGCAAAAGGCAGAAATTCCCCTTATTTTAGGGCAAAATTGAAGAAATTTTCCTTATTTGGGGGCAAAAAACAGAAATTCCCCTTATTTTGGGGCAAAATTGCAGAAATTTACCTAATTATGGGGAAAAATTGCAGAAATTTCCCTTATTTTAGGGCAAAATTGCAGAAATTTCACTTATTTCAGAGAAAAAAAGCGAAATTTTTTCTTATTTAGGGGCAAAAAGGCAAAAATTCCCATTATTTTGGGGCAAAATGCAGAAATTTTTCTTATTTTGGGGCAAAAAAGACAGAAATTCTCTTTGTTTTGGGGGAAAAAGACAGAAATTCCACTTATTTAGAGGCAAAAAGGCAGAAATTCCCCTTATTTTGGAGCAAAAATGAAGAAATTTCCCTTTTTTATGGCAAAGGTAAACATTCCCCTTATTTTCATGCAAAGAGGCAGAAATCCCCCGCATTTTGGAGAAAAATTGCAGAAATTCCCCTAATTGTGGGGCAAGAAGGCAGAAATTCTTTATATGTTGGGACAAAAAGACAGAAATTCTTCTTCTTTTGGGGCAAAACTCAGAAATTCCCCTTATTTTGGGGCAAAATTGCAGTAATTTCACTTATTTCAGAGAAAAAAGGCAGAAATTTTCCTTATTTTGGGGCATAAAGGCAGAAATTCCATAAATTTTGTGGCAAAAATGCAGAAATTCCCCTTATTTTGAGGTAAAAAGGCTGAAATTCCCCCTCTTTGGGGGCAAAAAGGCAGAATTTTCCCTTATATTGGGGCAAAATTGCAGAAATTTCACTTATTTCAGGGTAATAAGTCAGAAATTTTCCTTATTTTGGGGCAAAAAAGACAGAAATTCCCTTTGTTTTGGGGAAAAAAAGACAGAAATCCACGTATTTAGAGGCAAAAAGGCAAAAATTTCCCTTATTTTGGAGCAAAAATGAAGAAATTTTCCTTTTTTATGGCAAATAGGTATGCATTCCCTTTATTTTCGGGCAAAAAGGCAGAAATTCCCCGTATTTTTGAGCAAAATTGCAGAAATTCCCCTAATTGTGGGGCAAAAAGGCAGAAATTCCCTATATGTTGGGGCAAAAAGAAAGAAATTCTCCTTATTTTGGTGCAAAACTCAGAAATTCCACTTATTTTGGGGCAAAATTCCAGAAATTTCCCTTATTTTGACACAAAATTGCAGAAATTTCACTTATTTTGGCAAAAAATTGAAGAAATTTCACTTATTTCAGAGAAAAAAGGCAGAAATTTTCTTTATTTTGAGGTAAAAAGGCTGAAATTCCCCTTATTTAGAAGCAATGAGGCAGAAATACCCCTTATTTTGGGGTAAAATTTAAGAAATTTCAAATATTTCAGGGCAAAATGGCAGAAATTCCCCTTATTTTGGGGCAAAAAGATGAAATCCCTAATTTTTGGCTAAAATTGAAGAAATTTCACTTATTTCGGGACAAAAAAGGCAGAAATTCCACTTAATTTCGGGCAAAAAGGCAAAAATGACCCGTATTTTGGAGAAAATTTGCAGAAATTCCCCTAATCTTGTGCAAAAATGCAAAAATTCCTTTTATTTTGGTGCAAAAAGGCAGAAATTCTCCATATTTTGGTGCAAAAATCAGAAATTTCCCTTATTTTGATGTAAAATGCTGAAATTCCCCATATTTTGGGACAAAAGGCAGAAATTTCTCTTATTTTGGGGCAAATGTGCAGAAATTTCACTTATTTCAGGGTACTAAGTCAGAAATTTTTCTTATTTTGGGGCAAAAAGACAGAAATTTTTTTTGTTTTGGAGAAAAAAGACAGAAATTCCACTTATTTAGAGGCAAAAAGGCAAAAGTTCCCCTTATTTTGGAGCAAAAATGAAGAAATTTCCCTTTTTTATGGCAAAAAAGTATGCATTCTTCTTATTTTCAGACAAAAAGGCAGAAATTCCCCATATTTTGGGGCAAAAGTCAGAAATTCTTCTTATTTTGGGGCAAAATTGCAGAACTTTCCCTAATTGTGGGGCAAAAAAACAAAAATTCCCCTTATTTTGTGGCAAAATTGCAGAAATTTCTTTTATTGTAGGGCAAAATTGCAGAAATTTCACTAATTGTGTGGCAAAAAGGCAGAAATTCTCCTTATTTTGGGGCAAAATTAAGAAATTCCACATATTTTGCGGCAAAATTGCGGAAATTTCCCTTATTTGGGGCAAAATTGCAGTAATTTCACTTATTTTCAGGTAAAAAGGCTGAAATTTTCTTTATTTTGGGGCAAAAAAGGAGAAATTCCCCTTATTTTGGGGCAAAATTGCAGACATTTCCTTTATTATGGGGCAAAAAGGCAGAAATTCCGTATGTTTTGTGGCAAAAATGCAGAAATTCCCCTTATTTTGAGTTAAAAAGGCTGAAATTCCCCTTATTTGGGAGCAAAAAGGCAGAAATTTCCCTTATATTGGGGCAAAATTGCAGAAATTTCACTTAATTCAGGGTAATAAGTCAGAAATTCCCCTTATTTTGGGGCAAAAAAGAGTGAAATTCCCTTTGTTTTGGGGGAAAAAGACAGAAATTCCACTTATTTAGAGGCAAAAAGGCAGAAATTCCCCTTATTTTGGAGCAAAAATGAAGAAATTTCTTTTTTATATGGCAAAAAAATATGCATTCCCCTTATTTTCAGGCAAAAAGGCAGAAATTCCCCGTATTTTGGAGCAAAATTGCAGAAATTCCCCTAATTGTGGGGCAAAAATGCAGAAATTTTTTATATGTTGGGGCAAAAAGACAGAAATTCTCCTTATTTTGGGGCAAAACTCAGAAATTCCACTTATTTTGGGGCAAAATTGCATAAATTTCACTTATTTCTGAGAAAAAAGGCAGAAATTTTCCTTATTTTGGGGCATAAAGGCAGAAATTCCTAATATTTTGTGGCAAAAATGCAGAAATTCCCCTTATTTTGAAGTAAAAAGGCTGAAATTTCCTTTATTTGGGGGCAAAAAGGCAGAAATTTCAATTATTTTGGGGAAAAATTCCAGAAATTACACTTATTTCAGGGTAATAAGTCAGAAATTCCCCTAATTTTGGGGCAAAAAAGTCATAAATTCCCTTTGTTTTGGGGTAAAAAGACAGAAATTCCACTTATTTAGAGGCAAAAAGGCAGAAATTTCTTTTATTTTGGTACAAAATTGCAGAAATTTTTGTTATTTTGGGGCAAAAAGCAGAAATTCCCCATATGTTGGGGCAAAAAGGAAGAAATTACCTTTATTTTGAGGTAAAAAGTCTGAAATTCCTTTTATTTTTGGCCAAAAAGTCAGATATTCCCTTTATTTTGGGGCAAAAAGATAGAAATTTCATTTATTTTTGGGGAAAAGGCAAAAATTTCACTTATTTTGAGTCAAAAATGCGGAAAATTCTCTTATTTTCGGGCAAAAATGAAGAAATTTCCCTTTTTATGGCAAAAAGGTATACATTTTTTGTTATTTCAGGCAAAAAGGCAGAAATTCCTTGTATTTCTGAGCAAAATTACAGAAATTCCTCTAATTTCGGGGCAAAATGGCAGAAATTCCCCTTATTTTCGGCGAAAAAGGCAGAAAATCCCTGTATTATGGAGCAAAATTGCAGAAATTCACCTAATTTTGGAATAAATAATACAGTAATTTTATTTATTTAGAGGCAAAAGGGCAGAAATTCACCTTATTTTGAGGCAAAAGGCAGAAATTCCCCTTATTTTAGGGCAAAATTGAAGAAATTTTCCTTATTTGGGGGCAAAAAACAGAAATTCCCCTTATTTTGGGGCAAAATTGAAGAAATTTACCTAATTATGGGGAAAAATTGCAGAAATTTCTTTTATTTTAGGGCAAAATTGCAGAAATTTCACTTATTTCAGAGAAAAAAAGCGAAATTTTTTCTTATTTAGGGGCAAAAAGGCAAAAATTCCCATTATTTTGGGGCAAAATGCAGAAATTTTTCTTATTTTGGGGCAAAAAAGACAGAAATTCTCTTTGTTTTGGGGGGAAAAAGACAGAAATTCCACTTATTTAGAGGCAAAAAGGCAGAAATTCCCCTTATTTTGGAGCAAAAATGAAGAAATTTCCCTTTTTTATGGCAAAGGTAAACATTCCCCTTATTTTCATGCAAAAAGGCAGAAATCCCCCGCATTTTGGAGCAAAATTGCAGAAATTCCCCTAATTGTGGGGCAAGAAGGCAGAAATTCTTTATATGTTGGGGCAAAAAGACAGAAATTCTTCTTCTTTTGGGGCAAAACTCAGAAATTCCACTTATTTTGGGGCAAAATTGCAGTAATTTTACTTATTTCAGAGAAAAAAGGCAGAAATTTTCCTTATTTTGGGGCATAAAGGCAGAAATTCCGTAAATTTTGTGGCAAAAATGCAGAAATTCCCCTTATTTTCAGGTAAAAAGGCTGAAATTCCCCCTCTTTGGGGGCAAAAAGGCAGAATTTTCCCTTATATTGGGGCAAAATTGCAGAAATTTCACTTATTTCAGGGTAATAAGTCAGAAATTTTCCTTATTTTGGGGCAAAAAAGACAGAAATTCCCTTTGTTTTGAAAAAAAAAGACAGAAATCCACGTATTTAGAGGCAAAAAGGCAAAAATTCCCCTTATTTTGGAGCAAAAATGAAGAAATTTTCCTTTTTTATGGCAAATACGTATGCATTCCCTTTATTTTCGGGCAAAAAGGCAGAAATTCCCCGTATTTTTGAGCAAAATTGCAGAAATTCCCCGTATTTTTGAGCAAAATTGCAGAAATTCCCCTAATTGTGGGGCAAAAAGGCAGAAATTCCCTATATGTTGGGGCAAATAGAAAGAAATTCTCCTTATTTTGGTGCAAAACTCAGAAATTCCACTTATTTTGGGGCAAAATTCCAGAAATTTCCCTTATTTTGACACAAAATTGCAGAAATTTCACTTATTTTGGCAAAAAATTGAAGAATTTTCACTTATTTCAGAGAAAAAAGGCAGAAATTTTCTTTATTTTGAGGTAAAAAGGCTGAAATTCCCCTTATTTAGAAGCAATAAGGCAGAAAAACCCCTTATTTTGGGGTAAAATTTAAGAAATTTCAAATACTTCAGGGCAAAATGGCAGAAATTCCCCTTATTTTGGGGCAAAAAGATGAAATCCCTAATTTTTGGCTAAAATTGAAGAAATTTCACTTATTTCGGGACAAAAAGGCAGAAATTCCACTTAATTTCGGGCAAAAAGGCAAAAATGACCCGTATTTTAGAGAAAAATTGCAGAAATTCCCCTAATCTTGTGCAAAAATGCAAAAATTCCTTTTATTTTGGGGCAAAAAGGCAGAAATTCTCCATATTTTTGTGCAAAAATCAGAAATTTCCCTTATTTTGATGTAAAAAGTTGAAATTCCCCAGATTTTGGGGCAAAAGGCAGAAATTTCTCTTATTTTGGGGCAAATTTGCAGAAATTTCACTTATTTCAGGGTAATAAGTCAAAAATTTTTCTTATTTTGGGGCAAAAAAGACAGAAATTTCATTTGTTTTGGGGAAAAAAGACAGAAATTCCACTTATTTAGAGGCAAAAAGGCAAAAGTTCCCCTCATTTTGGAGCAAAAATGAAGAAATTTCCCTTTTTTATGGCAAATAGTTATGCATTCTTCTTATTTTCGTACAAAAAGGCAGAAATTCCCCATATTTTGGGGCAAAAAGCAGAAATTCTTCTTATTTTGGGGCAAAATTGCAGAAACTTACCTAATTGTGGGGCAAAAAACAGAAGTTCCCCTTATTTTGGGGCAAAATTGCAGAAATTTCCTTTATTATGGGGAAAAATTGCAAAATTTCTATTATTTTAGGGCAAAATTGCAGAAATTTCACTAATTGTGGGGCAAAAAGGCAAAAATTCTTCTTATTTTGGGGCAAAACTAAGAAATTCCACTTATTTTGGGGCAAAATTGCAGAAATTTCTTTAATTTGGGGGAAAATTGCAGTAATTTCACTTATTTTCAGGTAAAAAGGCTGAAATTTCCTTTATTTTGGGGCAATAAAGGAGAAATTCCCTTTATTTTGGTGCAAAATTGCAGAAATTTCTCTTATTATGGGGCAAAAAGGTAGAAATTCCGTATATTTTGTGGCAAAAATGCAGAAATTCCTCTTATTTTGAGGTAAAAATGCTGTAATTCCCCTTATTTGAGAGCAAAAAGGCAGAAATTTCCCTTATTGGGGCAAAATTGCAGAAATTTCACTTATTTCAGGGTAATGAGTCAGAAATTCCCCTTATTTTGGGGCAAAAAAGACAGAAATTCCCTTTGTCTTGGGGGAAAAAGACAGAAATTCCACTTATTTAGAGGCAAAAGGACAGAAATTCCCCATATTTTTGAGCAAAATTGCAGAAATTACCCTAATTGTGGGTCAAAAAGTCAGAAATTCCCTATATGTTGGGGCAAAAAGAAAGAAATTCTCCTTATTTTGGGGCAAAACTCAGAAATTCCACTTATTTTGGGGCAAAATTTTAGAAATTTACCTTATTTTGACGCAAAATTGCAGAAATTTCACTTATTTTGACAAAAAAAATGAAGAAATTTCACCTATTTCAGAGAAAAAAGGCAGAAATTTTTCTTATTTTGAGGTAAAAATGCTGAAATTCCCATTATTTAGGGGCAAAAAGGCAGAAATTCCCCTTATTTTGGGGTAAAATTTAAGAAATTTCAAATATTTCAGACAAAATGGCAGAAATTCCCCTTATTTTGGGGCAAAAAGATGAAATCCCTAATTTTTGGCTAAAATTGAAGAAATTTCACTTATTTCGGGACAAAAAAGGCAAAAATTCCACTTAATTTCGGGCAAGAAGGCAGATATGACCCGTATTTTTGAGCAAAATTGCAGAAATTCCCCTAATATTGGTGCAAAAATGCAGAAATTCCCTTTATTTTGGGGCAAAAAGGCAGAAATCCTCCATATTTTGGTGCAAAAATCAGAAATTTCCCTTATTTTGATGTAAAATGCTGAAATTCCCCATATTTTGGAAAAAAAGGCAGAAATTTCTCTTATTTTGGGGCAATTGTGCAGAAATTTCACTTATTTCAGGGTACTAAGTCAGAAATTTTTCTTAATTTGGGGCAAAAAGACAGAAATTTTTTTGTTTTGTGGAAAAAAGACAGAAATTCCACTTATTTAGAGGCAAAAAGGCAAAAGTTCCCCTTATTTTGGAGCAAAAATGAAGAAATTTCCCTTTTTTATGGCAAAAAAGTATGCATTCTTCTTATTTTCAGACAAAAAGGCAGAAATTACCCATATTTTGGGGCAAAAGGCAGAAATTCTTCTTATTTTGTGGCAAAATTGCAGAACTTTCCCTAATTGTGGGGCAAAAAACAGAAATTCCCCTTTATTTGTGGCAAAATTGCAGAAATTTCTTTTATTTTAGGGCAAAATTGCAGAAATTTCACTAATTCTGTGGCAAAAAGGCAGAAATTCTCCTTATTTTGGGGCAAAACTAAGAAGTTCCTCATATTTTGCGGCAAAATTGTTGAAATTTCCCTTATATGGAACAAAATTGCAGTAATTTCACTTATTTTCAGGTAAAAAGGCTGAAATTTTCTTTATTTTGGGGCAAAAAATGAGAAATTCCCCTTATTTTGGGGCAAAATTGCAGACATTTCCCTTATTATGGGGCAAAAAGGCAGAAATTCCGTATATTTTGTGGCAAAAATGCAGAAATTCCCCTTATTTTGAGTTAAAAAGGCTGAAATTCCCCTTATTTGGAAGCAAAAAGGCAGAAATTTCCCTTATATTGGGGCAAAATTGCAAAATTTGACTTAATTCAGGGTAATAAGTCAGAAATTACCCTTATTTTGGGGCAAAAAAGAGTGAAATTCCCTTTGTTTTGGGGGAAAAAGACAGAAATTCCACTTATTTAGAGGCAAAAAGGCAGAAATTCCCCTTATTTTGGAGCAAAAATGAAGAAATTTCTTTTTTATATGGCAAAAAAATATGCATTCCCCTTATTTTCAGGCAAAAAGGCAGAAATTCCCCGTATTTTGGAGCAAAATTGCAGAAATTCCCCTAATTGTGGGGCAAAAATTCAGAAATTTTTTATATGTTGGCGCAAAAAGACAGAAATTCTCCTTATTTTGGGGCAAAACACAGAAATTCTACTTATTTTGGGGCAAAATTGCATAAATTTCACTTATTTCTGAGAAAAAAGGCAGAAATTTTCCTTATTTTGGGGCATAAAGGCAGAAATTCCTAATATTTTGTGGCAAAAATGCAGAAATTCCCCTTATTTTGAAGTAAAAAGGCTGAAATTCCCCTTATTTGGGGTCAAAAAGGCAGAAATTTCAATTATTTTGGGGAAAAATTCCAGAAATTACACTTATTTCAGGGTAATAAGTCAGAAATTCCCCTAATTTTGGGGCAAAAAAGTCATAAATTCCCTTTTTTGGGGGGGTAAAAAGACAGAAATTGTACTTATTTAGAGGCAAAAATGCAAAAATTCCCCTTATTTTGGAGCAAAAATGAAGAAATTTCACTTTTTTATGGCAAAAAGGTATGCATTTCCCTTATTTTCGGGCAAAAAGGCAGAAATTCCCCGTATTTTGGAGCAAAATTGCAGAAATTCCCCTAATTGTGGGGCAAAAAGGCAGAAATTCTTTACATGTTGGGGCAAAAAGACAGAAATTCTTCTTATTTTGGGGCAAAAAATTCAGAAATTCCCTTTGTTTTTGGGGAAAAAGACAGGAATTCCACTTATTTAGAGGCCAAAAGGCAGAAATTCCCCTTATTTTGGAGCAAAAATGAAGAAATTTCCTTTTTTTATGGCAAAAAGGCATACATTCCCCTTATTTTCAGGTAAAAAGGCAGAAATTCCCCGTATTTTGGAGCAAAATTGCAGAAATTCCCCTAATTTTGGGGCAAAATGCAGAAATTCTCTTTATTTTGGCGCAAAAAATCAGAAATTCCCCTTATTTTGGGGAAAAATTCTAGAAATTTCCTTTATTTTGGGGCGAAATTTCAGAAATTTACCTTATTTTGGGGCAAAATTGCAGAAATTTCCCTTATTTGGGGCAAAATTGCAGTAATTTCACTTATTTTCAGGTAAAAAGGCTGAAATTTCCTTTATTTTAGGGCAAAAAAGGAGAAATTCCCCTTATTTTGCGGCAAAATTGCAGAAATTTCTCTTATTATGGGGCAAAAAGGCAGAAATTCTGTATATTTTGTGGCAGAAATGCAGAAATTCCCCTTATTTTGAGGTAAAAAGGCTGCAATTCCCCTTATTTGAGAGCAAAAAGGCAGAAATTTAACTTATATTGGGACAAAATTGCAGAAATTACACTTATTTCAGGGTAATGAGTCAGAAATTCCCCTTATTTTGGGGCAAAAAAGACAGAAATTCCATTTGTTTTGTGGGAAAAATACAGAAATTCCACTTATTTAGAGGCAAAAAGGCAGAAATTCCCCTTATTTTGGAGCAAAAATGAGGAAATTTCCCTTTTATATGGCAAAAAAAATATGCATTCCCCTTAATTTCGAACAAAAAGGCAGAAATTCCCCCTATTTTTGAGCAAAATTGCAGAAGTTCCCCTAATTTTGGGGCAAAAAGGCAGAAATTCCCTATATGTTGGGGCAAAAAGATAGAAATTCTCCTTATTTTAGGGCAAAACTCAGAAATTCCACTTATTTTGGGGCAAAATTGCAGAATTTTCACTTATTTCAGAGAAAAAAGGCAGAAATTTTCCTTATTTTGGGGCATAAAGGCAGAAATTCCTAATATTTTGTGGCAAAAATGCAGAAATTCCCCTTATTTTGAAGTAAAAAGGCTGAAATTTTCCTTATTTGGGAGCAAAAAGGCCGAAATTTCCCTTATTTTGGAGCAAAATTCGAGAAATTTCACTTATTTCAGGGTAATAAGTCAGAAATAACCCTGATTTTGGGGCAAAAATGTCAGAAATTCCCTTTGATTTGGAGGAAAAGAAAGAAATTCCACTTATTTAGAGGCAAAAAGGCAGAAATTCCTCTTATTTTGGAGCAAAAATGAAGAAGTTTCATTTTTTATGGCAAAAAGGTAAGCATTCCCCTTATTTTTGGACAAAAAGGCAGAAATTCCCTGTATTTTGGAGCAAAATTGCAGAAATTCCCCTAATTTTGGGGCAAAAGGCAGAGATTCCCTTTATTTTGGAGCAAAAATAAAAAATTCCTATTATTATCGGGCAAAATTCATGAAATTTCCTTTATTTTGGGGCAAAATTGCAGAAATTTACCTTATTTTGGGGCAAAATTGCAGAAATTTCCCTTATTTGGGGCAAAATTTCAGTAATTTCACTTATTTTCAGGTAAAAAGGCTGAAATTTCCTTTTTTTTAGGGCAAAGAAGGAGAAATTCCTCTTATTTTGGGGCAAAATTGCAGAAATTTTCTATATTATTGGGCAAAAAGGCAGAAATTCCTAATATTTTGTGGCAAAAATGCAGAAATTCCCCTTATTTTTAGGTTAAAAGGCTGAAATTCCCCTTAATTGGAAGCAAAAATGCAGAAATTTCCCTTATTTTGGGGCAAAATTGAAGAAATTTCACTTATTTCAGGGTAATAAGTCAGAAATTCCTCTTAATTGGAGGCAAAAAAGACAATAATTCCCTTTGTTTTCTGGGAAAAAGACAGAAATTCCACTTATTTAGAGACAAAAGCAGAAATTCCCCTTATTTTGGAGCAAAAATGAATAAATTTCCCTTTTATATGGCAAAAAGGTATGCATTCCCCTCATTTTCGGGCAAAAAGGAAGAAATTCCCTGTATTTTGGAGCAAAACTGCAGAAATTCCCCTAATTGTGGGGCAAAAATGCAGATATTCCCTATATGTTGGGGCAAAAAAACAAAATTCTCCTTATTTTGGGGCAGAACTCAGAAATTCCACTTATTTTGGGGCAAAATTGCAGAAATATCTCTTATTTCAGGGAAAAAAGGCAGAAATTTTTCTTATATTTGTGCAAAATAAACAGAAATTCCCTTTGTTTTGGGGGGAAAAGACTGAAATTCAACTTATTTAGAGGCAAAAAAGCAAAAATTCCCCTTATTTTGGGGTAAAATTTTAGAAATTTCAAATATTTCAGGGCAAAATGGCAGAAATTCCCCTCATTTTGGGGCAAAAAGATGAAATCCCTAATTTTTGGCTAAAATTGAAGAAATTTCACTTATTTCGGGTCAAAAAGGCAGAAATTCCACTTAATTTTGGGCAAAAAGGCAGAAATGACCCGTATTTTGGAGCAAAATTGCAGAAATTCCCCTAATATTGGTGCAAAAATGCAGAAATTCCCTTTATTTTGGGGCCAAAAGGCAGAAATTCTCCATATTTTGGTGCAAAAATCAGAAATTTTCCTTATTTTGATGTAAAATGCTGAAATTCCCCATATTTTGGGGCAAAAGGCAGAAATTTCTCTTATTTTGGGGTAAATTTGCAGAAATTTCACTTATTTAAGGGTAATAAGTCAGAAATTTTTCTTATTTTGAGGCAAAAAGACAGAAAATTCATTTGTTTTGGGGGAAAAAGACAGAAATTCCACTTATTTAGAGGCAAAAAGGCAAAAGTTCCCCTTATTTTGGAGCAAAAATGAATAAATTTCCTTTTTTTATGGCAAAAAGTATGCATTCTTCTTATTTTTGGACAAAAATGCAGAAATTCCCCATATTTTGGAGTAAAAGGCAGAAATTCCCCTTATTTTGGGGCAACATTGCAGAAATTTCCCTAATTGTGGAGCAAAATTGCAGAAATTTCCCTAATTGTGGGGCAAAAAACAGAAATTCCCCTTATTTTGGGGCAAAATTGCAGAAACTTCCCTTATTATGGGGAAAAATTGCAGAAATTTCTTTTATTTTAGGGCAAAATTGCAAAAATTTCACTAATTGTGGGGCAAAAAGGCAGAAATTCTTTTTATTTTGGGGCAAAACTCAGAAATTCCACTTATTTTGGGGCAAAATTGCAGAAATATCTCTTATTTCAGGGAAAAAAGGCAGAAATTTTCCTTATATTGGTGCAAAATAGACAGAAATTCCCTTTGTTTTGAAGGGAAAAGACAGAAATTCCCCTTATTTAGAGGCAAAAAGGCAGAAATTCCCCTTATTTTGGGGTAAAATTTCAGAAATTTCAAATATTTCAGGGCAAAATGGCAGAAATTCCCCTCATTTTGGGACAAAAAAATGAAATCCTTAATTTTTGGCTAAAATTGAAAAACTTTCAATTATTTTGGGTCATAAAGGCAGAAATTCCACTTAATTTCGGGCAAAAAGGTAGATATGACCCGTATTTTGGAGCAAAATTGCAGAAATTCCCCTAATATTGGTAAAAAATGCAGAAATTCCCTTTATTTTCAGGACAAAAAGGCAGAAATTCTCCATATTTTTGTGCAAAAATCAGAAATTTCCATTATTTTGATGTAAAATGCTGAAATTCCCCATATTTTGGAGCAAAAGGCAGAAATTTCCCTTATTTTGAGGCAAATTTGCAGAAATTTTACTTATTTCAGGGTAATAAGTCAGAAATTTTTCTTATTTTGGGGCAAAAAGACAGAAATTTCATTTGTTTTGGGGGAAAAAGACAGAAATTCCACTTATTTAGAGGCAAAAAGGCAAAAGTTCCCCTTATTTTGGAGCAAAAATGAAGAAATTTCCCTTTTTTATGGCAAAAAGTTATGGATTCTTCTTATTTTCAGACAAAAAGGCAGAAATTCCCCATATTTTGGGGCAAAAGGCAGAAATTCCCCTTATTTTGTGGCAAAATTGCAGAAATTTCCATAATTGTGGGGCAAAATAACAGAAATTCCCCTTATTATGGGGCAAAATTCCAGAAATTTTCCTTATTATAGGGAAAAATTGCAGAAATTTCTTTTATTTTAGGGCAAAATTGTAGAAATTTCACTAATTGTGGGGCAAAAGGCAGAAATTCTCCTTATTTTGGGGCAAAACTCAGAAATTCCACTTATTTTTGGCAAAATTCCAGAAATTTTCCTTATTTTGGGGCAAAATTGAAGAAATTTCAATTATTTTGTTGCAAATTTGCAGAAATTTCACTTATTTCAGAGAAAAAAGGCAGAAATTTTTCTTATTTTTAAGCAAAAAGGCAGAAATTCCTAATATTTTGTGCCAAAATTAACAAAAACCCTTATTTTTAGGTAAAAAGGCAAAAATTTCCCTTATTTTGGGGCAAAATTGCAGAAAATTTATTTATTTCCGGGTAGTAAGTCAGAAATTCCCTTTATTTAGGGGCAAAAATGAGAAATTTCCTTTGTTTTGGGGGAAAAAGACAGAAATTCCACTTATTTAGAGGCAAAAAGGCAGAAATTCCTTTTATTTTATAGCAAAAATGAAGAAATTTTTCTTTTATATGGCAAAAAGGTATGTATTCCCTTTATTTTCGGGCAAATAGGCAAAAATTCCCCGTATTTTGGAGCAAAATTGCAGAAATTCCCCTAATTGTGGGGCAAAAAGGCAGAAATTCCCTATAAGTTGGGGCAAAAAGACAGAAATTCTCCTTATTTTGGGGCAAAACTCAGAAATTCCACTTATTTTGGGGCAAAATTGCAGAAATTTCACTTATTTCAGAGTAATAAGTCAGAAATTCCCCTTATTTTGAGGCAGAAAAGACAGAAATTCTCTTTGTTTTGGGGGAAAAATACAGAAATTCGACTTATTTAGAGGCAAAAAGGCAGAAATTTCCCTTATTTTGGAGCAAAAATGAAGAAATTTCACTTTTTTATGGCAAAAAGGTATGCATTCCCCTTATTTTCGGGCAAAAAGACAGAAATTCCTTGTATTTTGGAGCAAAATTGCAGAAATTCCCATAATTTTGGGGTAAAAGGCAGAAATTCCCTTTATTTTGGGGCAAAAATCAGAAATTTCCCTTATTTTGAGGCAAAATTCCAGAAACTTTCTATATTTTGTGGCAAAATTGCAGGAATTTACCTTATTTTAAGGTAAAATTGCAGAAATTTCCCTTATTTGGGACAAAATTGCAGAAATTTCACTTATTTTCAGGTAAAAAGGCTGAAATTTCCTTTATTTTGGGGCAAAAAGGGAGAAATTCCCTTTATTTTGGAAAAAAATTGCAGAAATTTTCTTTATTTTGGGGCAAAAAGGCAGAAATTCCGTATATTTTGTGGCAAAAAGGCAGAAATTTCCTTTATTTTGAGGTAATAAGGTTTAAATTCCCCTTCTTTTGGGGCAAAAATTCAGAAATTCCCCTTATTTTGGGGTAAAATTTCAGAAATTTCAAATATTTTTGGGGAAAATGGCAGAATTTCCCCTTATTTTGGGGCAAAAAATGAACTCCCTAATTTTGGCTAAAATTGAAGAAATTTCACTTATTTCGGGACAAAAAGGCAGAAATTCAACTTAATTTCCAGCAAAAAGGCAGAAATGACCCGTATTTTGGAGCAAAATTGCAGAAATTCCCCTAGTATTGGTGCAAAAATGAAGAAATTCCTTTTATTTTGGGGCAAAAATGCAGAAATTCCTAATATTTTTGTGCAAAAATCAAAAATTTCTCTTATTTTGATGTAAAATGCTGAAATTCCCCATATTTTGGGGCAAAAGGCAGAAATTTCCCTTATTTTGGGGCAAATTTGCAGAACTTTCACTTATTTCAGTGTAATAAGTCTGAAAATTTTTTTTATTTTGGGGCAAAAAGACAGAAATTTCCTTTGTTTGGGGGAAAAAGACAGATATTCCACTTATTTGGAGGCAAAAATGCAAAAGTTTCCCCTATTTTGGAGCAAAAATGAAGAAATTTCCCTTTTTTTATGGCAAAAAGGTATGCATTCTTCTTATTTTTGGACAAAAAGCAGAAATTCCCCATATTTTGGGGCAAAAGGCAGAAATTCCCCTTATTTTGGGGCAAAAATGCAGAAATTCCTAATATTTTTGTGCAAAAATCAAAAATTTCTCTTATTTTGATGTAAAATGCTGAAATTCCCCATATTTTGGGGCAAAAGGCAGAAATTTCCCTTATTTTGGGGCAAATTTGCAGAAATTTCACTTATTTCAGTGTAATAAGTCTGAAATTTTTTTTTATTTTGGGGCAAAAAGACAGAAATTTCCTTTGTTTTGGGGGCAAAAACTGATATTCCACTTATTTGGAGGCAAAAACGCAAAAGTTTCCCTTATTTTGGAGCAAAAATGAAGAAATTTTATTTTTTATGGCAAAAAGGTATGCATTCTTCTTATTTTTTGGACAAAAAGCAGAAATTCCCCACATTTTGGGGAAAAAGGCAGAAATTCCCCTTATTTTGGGACAAAATTGCAGAAATTTCTCTAATTGTGCGGCAAAAATCAGAAATTCCCCTTATTTTGGGGCAAAATTGCAGAAATTTCCCTTATTATGGTAAAAAATTGCAAAAATTTATTTTATTTTAGGGCAAAATTGCAGAAATTTCACTAATTGTGGGGCAAAAAGGCAGAAATTTCACTTATTTTGGTGCAAAATTGCAGAAATTTCACTTATTTCAGAGAAAAAAGGCAGAAATTTTCCTTATTTTGGGGCAAAAAGGCAGAAATTCCTAATATTTTGTACCAAAATTCAGAAATTCCCCTTATTTTGAGGTGAAAAGGCTGAAATTTCCCTTATTTGGGGGCAAAAAGGCAGAAATTTCCCTTATATTGGGGCAAAATTGCAGAAATTTCACTTATTTTAGGGTAATAAGGCAGAAATTTTCCTAATTTTGGGGCAAAAAAGACAGAAATTCCCTTTGTTTTGGGGGAAAAAGACAGAAATTCCACTTATTTAGAGGCAAAAATGCAGAAATTCCCCTTATTATAAGGTAAAAAGGCTGAAATTCCCCATATTTGGAGGGAAAAAGGCAGAAATTTCCCTTATTTTGGGGCAAAATTGCAGAAATTTTACTTATTTCCGGGTAATAAGTCAAAAATTCCTTTTATTTTGGTGCAAAAAAGAAAGAAATTCCCTTTGTTTTGGGGGAAAAAGACAGAAAGTCCACTTATTTAGAGGCAAAAAGGCAGAAATTTTCCTTATTTTGAAGCAAAAATGAAGAAATTTCCCTTTTATATGGCAAAAAGGTATGCATTCCCCTTATTTTCGGGCAAAAAGGCAGAAATTCCCCGTATTTTGGAGCAAGATTGCAGAAATTCCCCTAATTGTGGGGCAAAAAGGAAGAAATTCCCTATATGTTGGGGCAAAAAGACAGAAATTCTCCTTATTTTGGGGCAAAACTCAGAAATTCCACTTATTTTGGAGCAAAATTGCAGAAATATCTTTATTTCAGGGAAAAAAGGCAGAAATTTTCCTTATATTGGGGCAAAAATGCAGAAATTCCTAATATTTTGTGGCAAAAATGCAGAAATTCCTTTTATTTTTAGGTTAAAAGGCTGAAATTCCCCTATTTGGAAGCAACAATGCAGAAATTTCCCTTATTTTGGGGCAAAATTGCAGAAATTTCACTTATTTCAGGGTAATAAGTCAGAAATTCCCCTTATTTTGGGGCAAAAAAGACAGAAATTCCCTTTGTTTTGGGGGACAAAGACAAAAATTCAACTTATTTAGAGGCAAAAAGGCAGAAATTCCCCTTATTTTGGAGCAAAAATGAAGAAATTTCACTTTTTTATGGCAAAAAGGTATGCATTCTTATTTTCGGGCAAAAAGGCAGTAATTCCCCATATTTTGGAGCAAAATTGCAGACATTCCTCTAATTTTGGGGCAAAAGGCAGAAATTCCCTTTATTTTGGGGCAAAAATCAGAAATTCCCCTTATTTTGGGGCAAAATTCCAGAAATTTTCTTTATTTTGGGGCAAAATTGCAGGAATTTACCTTATTTTCTGGCAAAATTGCAGAATTTTCCCTTATTTGGGGCAAAATTGCAGAAATTTCACTTATTTTCAGGTAAAAAGTCTGAAATTTCCTTTATTTTGGGGCAAAATATGAGAAATTCCCCTTCTTTTAGGGAAAAATTATAGAAATTTTCTTTATTTTGGGCAAAAAGGCAGAAATTCCGCATATTTTGTGGCAAAAAGGTAGAAATTTCCCTTATTTTGAGGTAATAATGTTGAAATTCCCCTTATTTTGTGGCAAAAAGGCAGAAATTCCCCTTATTTTGGGGTAAAATTTCAGAAATTTCAAATATTTATGGGCAAAATGGCAGAAATTCCCCTCATTTTGGGGCAAAAAGATGAAATCCCTAATTTTTGGCAAAAATTGAAGAAATTTCACTTATTTCACGACAAAAAGGCAGAAATTCCACTTAATTTCGGGCAAAAAGGCAGAAATGACCCGTATTTTGGAGCAAAATTGCAGAAATTCCCCTAATATTGGTGCAAAAATGCTGAAATTCCCTTTATTTTGGGGCAAAAAGGCAGAAATTCTCCATATTTAGGTGGAAAAATCAGAAATTTCCCTTATTTTGATGTAAAATGCTGAAATTCCCCACATTTTGGGGCAAAAGGCAGAAATTTCCCTTATTTTGGGGCAAATTTACAGAACTTTCACTTATTTCAGGGTAATAAGTCAGAAATTTTTCTTATTTTGGGGCAAAAAACAGAAATTTCTTTTGTTTTGGGGGAAAAAGACAGAAATTCCACATATTTTTAGGCAAAAATGCAAAAGTTCCCCTTATTTTGTAGCAAAAATGAAGAAATTTCCCTTTTTTATGGCAAAAAGGTATGCATTCTTCTTATTTTTGGAAAAAAAGGCAGAAATTCCCCATATTTTGGGGCAAAAGGCAGAAATTCCCCTTATTAGGGGCAAAAATGAAGAAATTTCACTTTTTTATGGCAAAAAGGTATGCATTCTTATTTTCGGGCAAAAAGGCAGAAATTCCCTATATTTTGGAGCAAAATTGCAGAAATTTCCCTAATTTTGGGGCAAAAGGCAGAAATTCCCTTTATTTTGGGGCAAAAATCAGAAATTCCCCTTATCTTGGGGCAAAATTCCAGAAATTTTCTTTATTTTGGGGCAAAATTGCAGGAATTTACCTTATTTTGTGGCAAAATTGCAGAATTTTCCCTTATTTGGGGCAAAATTGCAGAAATTTCACTTATTTTCAGGTAAAAAGTCTGAAATTTCCTTTATTTTGGGGCAAAAAATGAGAAATTCCCCTTATTTTGGGGAAAAATTATAGAAATTTTCCTTATTTTGGGGCAAAAAGGCAGAAATTCTGTATATTTTGTGGCAAAAAGGCAGATATTTCCCTTATTTTGAGGTAATAATGTTGAAATTCCCCTTATTTTGGGGCAAAAAGGCAGAAATTCCCCTTATTTTGGGGTAAAATTTCAGAAATTTCAAATATTTATGGGCAAAATGGCAGAAATTCCCCTTATTTTGGGGCAAAAAGATGAAATCCCTAATTTTGGGCTAAAATTGAAGAAATTTCACTTATTTCGGGACAAAAAGGCAGAAATTCTACTTAATTTCGGGCAAAAAGGCAGATATTTCCCTTATTTTGAGGTAATAATGTTGAAATTCCCCTTATTTTGGGGCAAAAAGGCAGAAATTCCCCTTATTTTGGGGTAAAATTTCAGAAATTTCAAATATTTATGGGCAAAATGGCAGAAATTCCCCTTATTTTGGGGCAAAAAGATGAAATCCCTAATTTTGGGCTAAAATTGAAGAAATTTCACTTATTTCGGGACAAAAAGGCAGAAATTCTACTTAATTTCGGGCAAAAAGGCAGAAATGACCCATATTTTGGAGCAAAATTGCAGAAATTCCCCTAATATTGGTGGAAAAATGAAGAAATTCCCTTTATTTTGGGGCAAAAAGGCAGAAATTCCTAATATTTTGGTGCAAAAATCAGAAATTTCCCTTATTTTGATGTAAAATGCTGAAATTCCCCACATTTTGGGGCAAAAGGCAGAAATTTCCCTTATTTTAGGGCAAATTTGCAGAACTTTCACTTATTTCAGGGTAATAAGTCAGAAATGTTTCTTATTTTGGGGCAAAAAAGACAGAAATTTCCTTTGTTTTGGGGGAAAAATACAGAAATTCCACATATTTGGAGGCAAAAATGCAAAAGTTCCCCTTATTTTGTAGCAAAAATGAAGAAATTTCCCTTTTTTATGGCAAAAAGGTATGCATTCTTCTTATTTTTGGAAAAAAAGGCAGAAATTCCCTATATTTTGGGGCAAAAGGCAGAAATTCCCCTTATTTTGGGGCAAAATTGCAGAAATTTAACTAATTGTGGGGCAAAAATCAGAAATTCCGCTTATTTTGGGGCAAAATAGCAGAAATTTTCCTTA
This sequence comes from Micromys minutus, assembly GCF_963924665.1. NCBI lineage: Eukaryota > Metazoa > Chordata > Mammalia > Rodentia > Muridae > Micromys > Micromys minutus. The sequence goes on from NW_027667943.1 coordinate 122,925, forward strand.
TTATGGGGAAAAATTGCAAAATTTACTTTTATTTTAGGGCAAAATTGCAGAAATTTAACTAATTGTGGAGCAAAAA